>NC_141547.1:16635000-16935000 GCF_021556685.1 Rattus norvegicus
GGTCTTCTTCAATTTCCTTCTTCAGTGTCTTGAAGTTCTTATTGTACAGATCTTTTACTTGCTTTGTTAAAGTCACACTGAGGTACTTTATATTATTTGGGTCTATTATGAAGGGTGTCGTTTCCCTAATTTCTTTCTCGGCTTGTTTCTCTTTTGTATAGAGGAAGGCAACTGATTTATTTGAGTTAATTTTATACCCAGCCACTTTGCTGAAGTTGTTTATCAGCTTTAGTAGTTCTCTGGTGGAACTTTTGGGATCACTTAAATATACTATCATATCATCTGCAAATAGTGATATTTTGACCTCTTCTTTTCCGATCTGTATCCCCTTGACCTCCTTTTGTTGTCTGATTGCTCTGGCTAGAACTTCAAGAACTATATTGAATAAGTAGGGAGAGAGTGGGCAGCCTTGTCTAGTCCCTGATTTTAGTGGGATTGCTTCAAGTTTCTCTCCATTTAGTTTAATGTTAGCAACTGGTTTGCTGTATATGGCTTTTACTATGTTCAGGTATGGGCCTTGAATTCCTATTCTTTCCAGGACGTTTATCATGAAGGGGTGTTGAATTTTGTCAAATGCTTTCTCAGCGTCTAATGAAATGATCATGTGGTTTTGTTCTTTCAGTTTTTTTATATAATGGATCACGTTGATGGTTTTCCGTATATTAAACCATCCCTGCATGCTTGGGATGAAGCCTACTTGGTCATGGTGGATGATTGTTTTGATGTGCTCTTGGATTCGGTTTGCCAGAATTGTGTTGAGTATTTTTGCGTCGATATTCATAAGGGAAATTGGTCTGAAGTTCTCTTTCTTTGGTGTGTCTTTGTGTGATTTAGGTATAAGAGTAATTGTGGCTTCGTAGAAGGCATTCGGTAGTGATCCATCTGTTTCAATTTTGTGGAATAGTTTGGATAATATTGGTATGAGGTCTTCTATGAAGGTTTGATAGAATTCTGCACTAAACCCGTCTGGACCTGGGCTCTTTTTGGTTGGGAGACCTTTAATGACTGCTTCTATTTCCTTAGGAGTTATGGGGTTGTTTAACTGGTTTATCTGTTCCTGATTTAACTTCGGTACCTGGTATCTGTCTAGGAAATTGTCGATTTCCTGAAGATTTTCAAGTTTTGTTGAATATAGGTTTTTATAGTAAGATCTGATGATTTTTTGAATTTGCTCTGAATCTGTAGTTATGTCTCCCTTTTCATTTCTGATTTTGTTAATTTGGACGCACTCTCTGTGTCCTCTCGTTAGTCTGGCTAAGGGTTTATCTATCTTGTTGATTTTCTCAAAGAACCAACTTTTGGTTCTGTTGATTCTTTCTATGGTCCTTTTTGTTTCTACTTGGTTGATTTCAGCTCTGAGTTTGAGTATTTCCTGCCTTCTACTCCTCCTGGGTGTATTTGCTTCTTTTTGTTCTAGAGCTTTTAGGTGTGCTGTCAAGCTGCTGACATATGCTCTTTCCTGTTTCTTTCTGCAGGCACTCAGCGCTATGAGTTTTCCTCTTAGCACAGCTTTCATTGTGTCCCATAAGTTTGGGTATGTTGTACCTTCATTTTCATTAAATTCTAAAAAGTTTTTAATTTCTTTCTTTATTTCTTCCTTGACCAGGTTATCATTGAGTAGAGCATTGTTCAATTTCCACGTATATGTGGGCATTCTTCCCTTATTGTTATTGAAGACCAGTTTTAGGCCGTGGTGGTCCGATAGCACGCATGGGATTATTTCTATCTTTCTGTACCTGTTGAGGCCCGTTTTTTGACCAATTATATGGTCAATTTTGGAGAAAGTACCATGAGGAGCTGAGAAGAAGGTATATCCTTTTGCTTTAGGATAGAATGTTCTATAAATATCCGTTAAGTCCATTTGGCTCATGACTTCTCTTAGTCTGTCTACATCTCTGTTTAATTTCTGTTTCCATGATCTGTCCATTGATGAGAATGGGGTGTTGAAATCTCCCATGATTATTGTGTGAGGTGCAATGTGTATTTTGAGCTTAATTAGGTTTCTTTTACATATGTAGGTGCCCTTGTATTTGGGGCATAGATATTTAGGATTGAGAGATCATCTTGGTGGATTTTTCCTTTGATGAATATGAAGTGTCCTTCCTTATCTTTTTTGATGACTTTTAGTTGAAAATTGATTTTATTTGATATTAGAATGGCTACTCCAGCTTGCTTCTTCTGACCATTTTCTTGGAAAATTGTTTTCCAGCCTTTCACTCTGAGGTAATGTCTGTCTTTGTCTCTGAGGTGTGTTTCCTGTAGGCAGCAGAATGCAGGGTCCTCATTGTGTATCCAGTTTGTTAATCTATGTCTTTTTATTGGGGAGTTGAGGCCATTGATGTTGAGAGATATTAAGGAATAGTGATTATTGCTTCCCGTTATATTCATATTTGGATGTGAGGTTATGTTTGTGTGCTTTCATTCTCTTTGTTTTGTTGCCAAGACGATTAGTTTCTTGCTTCTTCTAGGGTATAGCTTGCCTCCTTATGTTGGGCTTTACCATATATTATCCTTTGTAGTGCTGGATTTGTAGAAAGATATTGTGTAAATTTGGTTTTGTCATGGAATATCTTGGTTTCTCCATCTATGTTAATTGAGAGTTTTGCAGGATACAGTAACCTGGGCTGGCATTTGTGTTCTCTTAGGGTCTGTATGACATCAGTCCAGGATCTTCTGGCCTTCATAGTTTCTGGTGAGAAGTCTGGTGTGATTCTGATAGGTCTGCCTTCATATGTTACTTGACCTTTTTCCCTTACTGCTTTTAATATTCTTTCTTTATTTTGTGCGTTTGGTGTTTTGACTATTATGTGACGAGAGGTGTTTCTTTTCTGGTCCAATCTATTTGGAGTTCTGTAGGCTTCTTGTATGCCTATCCGTATCTCTTTTTTTAGGTTAGGGAAGTTTTCTTCTATGATTTTGTTGAAGATATTTACTGGTCATTTGAGCTGGGAGTCTTCACTCTCTTCTATACCTATTATCCTTAGGTTTGATCTTCTCATTGAGTCCTGGATTTCCTGTATGTTTTGGACCAGTAGCTTTTTCTGCTTTACATTATCTTTGACAGTTGAGTCAATGATTTCTATGGAATCTTCTGCTCCCGAGATTCTCTCTTCCATCTCTTGTATTCTGTTGGTGAAGCTTGTATCTACAGCTCCTTGTCTCTTCTTTTGGTTTTCTATATCCAGGGTTGTTTCCATGTGTTCTTTCTTGATTGCTTCTATTTCCATTTTTAATTCCTTCAACTGTTTGATTGTGTTTTCCTGGAATTCTTTCAGGGATTTTTGCGATTCTTTCAGGGATTTTTGCGATTCCTCTCTGTAGGCTTCTACTTGTTTATTAATGTTTTCCTGTGTTTCCCTAAGGGAGTTCTTCACGTCTTTCTTGAAGTCCTCCAGCACCATGATCAAATATGATTTTGAAACTAGATCTTGCTTTTCTGGTGTGTTTGGATATTCCATGTTTGTTTTGGTGGGAGAATTGGGCTCCGATGATGCCATGTAGTCTTGGTTTCTGTTGCTTGGGTTCCTGCGCTTGCCTCTCGCCATCAGATTATCTCTAGTGTTACTTTGTTCTGCTATTTCTGACAGTGGCTAGACTGTCCTATAAGCCTGTGTGTCAGGAGTGCTGTAGACCTGTTTTCCTCTCTTTCAGTCAGTTATGGGGACAGAGTGTTCTGCTTTCGGGCGTGTAGTTTTTCCTCTCTACAGGTCTTCAGCTGTTCCTGTGGGCCTGTGTCTTGAGTTCACCAGGCAGCTTTCTTGCAGCAGAAAAGTTGGTCTTACCTGTGGTCCCGAGGCTCAAGTTCACTCATGGGGTGCTGCCCACGGGCTCTCTGCAGTGGCAGCAACCCGGAAAATATGCGCCGCCCCTTCCGGGAGCTTCAGTGCACCAGGGTTCCAGATGGCCTTTGGTATTTTCCTCTGGCGTCCGAGATGTGTGTGCAGAGAGCAGTCTCTTCTGGTTTCCCAGGCTTGTCTGCCTCTCTGAAGGTTTAGCTTTCCTTCCCAAGGGATTTGGGTGCAGAGAACTGTTTATCCCGGTCTGTTTCCTTCAGGGTCTGGCGGTGTCTCAGGCAGGGGTCCTGCCGCTCCTGGGCCCTCCCCCACGGGAGCCCAGAGGCCTTATACAGTTTCCTCTTGGGCCAGGGATGTGGGCAGGGGTGGGCAGTGTTGGTGGTCTCTTCCGCTCTGCAGCCTCAGGAGTGCCCACCTGACCAGGCGGTGAGGTCTCTTTCCCACGGGGTCTGGGAGCAGAGAGCTGCTGCGGGCCAGGATCCGCGGGTGTGATTTCAAGTCTTACCTTCCATCATTACTCTGTTTCCTATGTTAGACTCCAAGGTGGAATTCAGTGTCCTGTTCTGGATTTCCTATCAGACAAGCATGGGTGTGGCATTCACAGGATTAAAAAGGGTTATGAAACAGACCGGATAAACAGTTCTCTGCACCCAAATCCCGTGGGAGGGAGAGCTGAACCTTCAGAGAGGCGGGTGCGCCTGGGAGGCCAGAAGAGACTGCACTCTGCGCACGTCCAGACGCCAGAGGAAAACACCAAACACCATCTGGTACCCTGGTGCACGGAGGCTCCCGGAAAGAGCAGCGCAGATCTTCCAGGTTGCTGCCGCCGCGGAGAGGACTTAGGCAGTACCCCACGAGCAAACTTGAGCCTTGGAACCACAGGTAGGACCAACTTTTCCCCTGCAAGAGACCTGCCTGGTGAACTCAGGACACACAGAGGCAAAATTCCTCTAGGACCGGGCACTTCCTGTGTTTACCGGAAGTCCCACACCCGCGGATCCCGGCCCGCAGCAGCTCTCTGCTACCAAACCCCGTGGGAGAGAGACCTCACCGCCTGGTCAGGTGGGCACTCCTGAGGCTGCAGAGCGGAGGAGACCACCAACACTGCCCACCCCTGCCCACATCCCTGGCCCAAGAGGAAACTGTATAAGGCCTCTGGGTTCCCGTAGGGGAGGGCCCAGGAGCGGCAGGACCCCTGCGCCTGAGACACCGCCAGAACCTGAAGGAAACAGACCGGATAAACAGTTCTCTGCACCCAAATCCCGTGGGAGGGAGAGCTAAACCTTTAGAGAGGCAGACACGCCTGGGAAACCGGAAGAGACTGCGCTCTGCGCACATCCAGTCGCCAGAGGAAAACACCAAGCGCCATCTGGAACCCTGGTGCACGGAGGCTCCCGGAAAGAGTGGCGCAGATCTTCCTGATTGCTGCCGCCGCGGAGAGGACTTAGGCAGTACCCCACGAGCAAACTTGAGCCTTGGAACCACAGGTAGGACCAACTTTTCTGCTGCAAGAAACCTGCCTGGTGAACTCAAGACACAGGCCCACAGGAACAGCTGAAGACCTGTAGAGAGGAAAAACTACACGCCCGAAAGCAGAACACTCTGTCCCCATAACTGGCTGAAAGAAAACAGGAAAACAGGTCTACAGCACTCCTGACACACAGGCTTATAGGACAGTCTAGCCACTGTCAGAAATAGCAGAACAAAGTAACACTAGAGATAATCTGATGGCGAGAGGCAAGCGCAGGAACCCAAGCAACAGAAACCAAGACTACATGGCATCATCGGAGCCCAATTCTCCCACCAAAATAAACATGGAATATCCAAACACACCAGAAAAGCAAGATCTAGTTTCAAAATCGTATTTGATCATGATGCTGGAGGACTTCAAGAAAGACGTGGAGAACTCCCGTAGAGAACAAGTAGAAGCCTACAGAGAGGAATCGCAAAAATGCCTGAAAGAATTCCAGGAAAACATAAATAAACAAGTAGAAACCCATAGAGAGGAGACACAAAAATCCCTGAAAGAATTCCAGGAAAACACAATCAAACAGTTGAAGGAATTAAAAATGGAAATAGAAGCAATCAAGAAAGAACACATGGAAACAACCCTGGACATAGAAAATCAAAAGAAGAGACAAGGAGCTGTAGATACAAGCTTCACCAACAGAATACAAGAGATGGAAGAGAGAATCTCGGGAGCAGAAGATTCCATAGAAATCATTGACTCAACTGTCAAAGATAATGTAAAGCAGAAAAAGCTACTGGTCCAAAACATACAGGAAATCCAGGACTCAATGAGAAGATCAAACCTAAGGATAATAGGTATAGAAGAGAGTGAAGACTCCCAGCTCAAATGACCAGTAAATATCTTCAACAAAATCATAGAAGAAAACTTCCCTAACCTAAAAAAAGAGATACGGATAGGCATACAAGAAGCCTACAGAACTCCAAATAGATTGGACCAGAAAAGAAACACCTCTCGTCACATAATAGTCAAAACACCAAACGCACAAAATAAAGAAAGAATATTAAAAGCAGTAAGAGAAAAAGGTCAAGTAACATATAAAGGCAGACCTATCAGAATCACACCAGACTTCTCACCAGAAAATATGAAGGCCAGAAGATCCTGGACTGATGTCATACAGACCCTAAGAGAACACAAATGCCAGCCCAGGTTACTGTATCCTGCAAAACTCTCAATTAACATAGATGGAGAAACCAAGATATTCCATGACAAAACCAAATTTACACAATATCTTTCTACAAATCCAGCACTACAAAGGATAATAAAGGGTAAAGCCCAACATAAGGAGGTAAGCTATACCCTAGAAGAAGCAAGAAACTAATCATCTTGGCAACAAAACAAAGAGAAGAAAAGCACACAAACATAACCTCACATCCAAATATGAATATAACGGGAAGCAATAATCACTATTCCTTAATATCTCTCAACATCAATGGCCTCAACTCCCCAATAAAAAGACATAGATTAACAAACTGGATACGCAATGAGGACCCTGCATTCTGCTGCCTACAGGAAACACACCTCAGAGACAAAGACAGACACTACCTCAGAGTGAAATGCTGGAAAACAACTTTCCAAGCAAATGGTCAGAAGAAGCAAGCTGGAGTAGCCATTCTAATATCAAATAAAATCAATTTTCAATTAAAAGTCATCAAAAAAGATAAGGAAGGACATTTCATATTCATCAAAGGAAAAATCCACCAAGATGAACTCTCAATCCTCATCTTCGTTTGGTTTATATACAAGTGTGCAATTTCTAGGCTTGAAAGTAAAATGATGCTATCTGGTGCTGGATAGAGGAGCCTTATTTTTTATTATGGCAGCTTGCTATTTTTGTAACATGGTGGTTTGGTTGAACACAATAAAGTACAGTAGTAACTGAAAAAAAAAGACATAAAGACAACAGTCCAGATAGTCTCATATACATAGATGGTTTTCACAAACGTCAGAAATCCACAAAGTATGAGATTTAAAGTTATTTATCTTTTTTTGAGACATATCTGCTCCTAACTGTTCCCCTTTGGTGGATTTAACGAAGAATGTGAACATCTCTACCTTCAGGTGAGGAAATAATTTGTGGCTAGGCAGCCACTTGACAAAACTGCCTGTTTCATCTGCAGACTATACTGTCCAGAAAAGGACAAATTATGCAGAATATTTGACTGATAAACTCTGCCAAGACAGGGTGATTAGCCCTTCAAAATCTCCATTTCAAGAGTCTGTCAGTTGATTTTGGGCTGGAAGACTGAAGACTTGCACTCACATGTTCCTAACAGGTGACTGCACTAGTGGAGATTTGTCTCTACAACCTCTCAGTTCTAGAAGCCATGTTAGGCTTCCTATGTGTATAGATATTTGGTCGTTCTCAGATTTCTGATGAGGTTGAAGACTGATTCTAGTTTCATAGCCTATCAGGCTGTTTAACTCTGAAAATACATATTTTATTGGATAGTTATCAGATAGTGTACAAGCTAGCAAGATATAATATAGATTTTAGGCCTTTCTTAAATAATGGATAATAATGGAATGGATAACTAAATATTCTGTATAACTGATGTAGTGTTGGACTGGGTGTTCGATATATTTTATGCTTTTAATTACAAAATGATAATAGTTGTGCTCAGCT
This sequence comes from Rattus norvegicus, assembly GCF_021556685.1. Classification (NCBI taxonomy): domain Eukaryota; kingdom Metazoa; phylum Chordata; class Mammalia; order Rodentia; family Muridae; genus Rattus; species Rattus norvegicus. The sequence goes on from NC_141547.1 coordinate 16,642,949, forward strand.
TAAAAAACAAAAAGAAAAGAAAAGAGAAGAAAAGAAAAGAAAAGAAGCCACGCTATGGATCAGCAGCGGCAGTATTGTGTATTTATCTCTTATGGGTGCAGCAAACCATTTGGGAACAGTTTATGGAGCAGAAATTCCAAATTAACCCTTCACTCACCGTGTCATGATATAGAACCATGGCGGTCTCGCTGTCCCGCCGTGTTGTAAACTTAGATTCTTTTAATTGGATTCTTTAGGTTGTTTGTGCATTAAGGACGCATTAGGTAAAGGGAGTAAAGAGTGTGAAGGTGTCTTTAAAAAAAAAAAAGAAATGATGGAATTTTCCCGATATTTTTCAGCATCTAATGATATAATCATGTGACTTTTTTCAGTTTTTATATACTGAATTATATCAATGGATTTCCACATATTGAATCATCCCTTCATGTCTTGAATGAAATCTACTGGACTAACATGGATGATGTATTGATGTGTTTCTGCATTCAGCTTGTGGTTATTTTACTTTTTTTTAAATAAATGATCCTAAGAGAAAAAAAAGGGGGGGAACAAGAATACCCTTGGCAAGGAATAGGGAGGCAAAGATTAGAACAGAGGCAGAAGGAACACCCATTCAGAGCCTGCCCCACAGGTGGCCCATACATATACAGCCACCCAATTAGACAAGATGGATGAAGCAAAGAAGTGCAGACCGACAGGAGCCGGATGTAGATCGCTCCTGAGAGACACAGCCAGAATACAGCAAATACAGAGGCGAATGCCAGCAGCAAACCACTGAACTGAGAATAGGTCCCCCGTTGAAGGAATCAGAGAAAGAACTGGAAGAGCTTGACGGGGCTCGAGACCCCTTATGAACAACAATGCCAAGCAACCAGAGCTTCCAGGGACTAAGCCACTACCCAAAGACTATACATGTACTGACCCTGGACTCTGACCCCATAGGTAGCAATGAATATCCTAGTAAGAGCACCAGTGGAAGGGGAAGCCCTGGGTCCTGCTAAGACTGAACCCCCAGTGAACTAGTCTGTTAGGGGGAGGGCGACAAGGGGGGAGGATGGGGAGGGGAACACCCATAAGGAAGGGGAGGGGGGAGGGGGATGTTTGCCCGGAAACCGGGAAAGGGAATAACACTCGAAATGTATATAAGAAATACTCAAGTTAATAAAAAAAAAAGAAAAAGAAAATATCTAAAACAAATTAGAACAGGACTGGAAAAAAAAAGGGGGTTATGAGCAACATGATGATAAGGGACCACAGAGGAAATAATGAAATGTGAATGTTACTTAATTACTTTCTGGTGTTTCCCACTGCCTCCATCACTAGGAGGTGGTCAGCTTTATTCTCATCTCTAGCTGTGGAAGTGCTTGCTCATTGGCTTGATCTGGTGTCTAGTCTCACAGATTCCTACTCATTTTGAAGACAAATTAGTTTTACTCCCTCTTTGTTCCACTGAACCATTTGAACTCATTCTCTGGACATCTCTTTCCTCTTTTAAACAGCTGTTTGGTAGAAGACTTTCTATTCACCAGAGACAATCTTACCTCTCTCTTCAGGCCAGAATTGGAGAAGTGGCTCCAGTCAATGTCAGTTTTAAGTGCCACTGCAGTTTTGCCCTGTGTGACATGTGCAAATGACACCCTGCTCTAGCAATCACTATAAAGACCTGTCAGAGTATGCTGTGTGTGCTGACAGTTCTGAGAAGATGCCAGAGAAGTCTAGAAAGCTTCGGCACATGATTTCAATTGGTTTTAGAGTAGAAGGGTGCATTTACCTGTCAGAAAGTTGCTGGCGTTCACGTGTGCATGTATGAGTATGCGCATTCATGAGTGTGTGAGTGTGTGTGTGTGTGTGTGTGTGTGTGTGTGTGTGTGAGAGAGAGAGAGAGAGAGAGAGAGAGAGAGAGAGAGAGAGAGAGAGAGATGTATGTGAAGAGAATCTTTTATTCTAGGTTACTGCATACATATTGGTAGAATGAAGGAAATCTATTAGTTGTAATTAATAAAACTGGGATGAATAGTTTTTCATGATTCATGTGTTAAGTATACTTTACTTGTCCTTTTATTGTTTAATCTTTCACAGTGTTCTTATCTTTGGAGACAGCCACATGCGCTCCACTTTTGCGGTGTTTCTCCTCTTTGAACCTTCACTATTTCTCTCTTCTCCAGACCTTTGCTGTGTCTTTCTCCGTTGATGTCTTGTTCTGCCTTCCACTCTACTATCTTGTCTTTGACCTTTACTAAGCTTGACCCTGTCCCATTTCATCATTATCTTATATAATACATCATCTCTTAACAATGGATAGGCTCCAAAGTTTTCCTTAGTTCTGTTCCATTGTTCCTTCCCCAGAGACAATGATGCAGTAAGAAGTGAAGGGAAACCCGATCTTGCTCAATGCTGCCCGCCTTTTCCTGCTCCTTATAAATAACGCTAAGCACAGAATAATTTAGCTTCTTATTTATTCCTTAGAAATAAAACAGAAACAGGGCTGGTGAGATGGTTCAGGAGCAAAATGAATTCCATACCAAGGATCAACATCAGAAGAAGAGAATCAGCTCTTATAATTTGTACTTTGGCCTCTTGTATGCATGCATGTACACACCCACTAAATGTAAAAATTAGAACTAAAACTAGCCACTTAAATCAATAAATTAACTAGCATAGCAGCTTAGAATATTGTGCAAAGTGAGATGATGGGTGAGAGTTGGGTAATCCCAGCCAGTCTCCTGCCTTGCTAGACATGGCTGAGAAGTAAGTACTATTCTGCCATAGACTAAATACTATTCACATCTTCCCCCAGCTTCTCTCTTCCAAGGACTAACTACTTAGACACCATCACGGCTCCCTTTTCCAATTCCAAGGGAGTCAAACAAAGACTTAGTTTTGCTCAGTAAGCATGTCTTCCTTCTAGCTTTCCAGTAATCCAATGGGAGCCATTCTTCAAACCTCCTGTAGCGTCAACTATAATTTTGACTTACTCCTCCCCACAGCCCAGCAGTTCCTTCTTTCATAATCCTATCTGTGAACCTTTCAATACAACACTGGGGTCTTCAACTTTAGCAAACAACCTAACCTTATCTTCTCTCCCTTTCAAAGGTGGGAACAAGCTGTTACCACGGCTTCATTTCCCAGAGACATCTTTTTCCTCTGTTGATATCTATGGCTCCGAGGTATCCACTTCATGGACCACTCTCTATTCTTTGCTTCATCGGCTTCTGATACTTGACCCTGAAATGAGTATCTAACTATATTCCTTTTCACCTTTGCTGTGATTGGCCAATCTTGAAGTTTTCAAGCTCCAATAATTCACTCTACAGAGAGAGCTTTACTCATCAACTTTTTTTCAGCTCTCACCTTTGTCTTTCTGGATTTTTAAAATATTTTTTATTTTATAGATGCAGGGTCTACTTATATAGCCCAGGGTTACCTAGGACTTATTATGCCTAGGCTTGTCCAAAGCTTGTGATTTTCCAGTCTATCTCCTAAGTTCTCAGACTCTTGGTAACCTACAAATAGCCTTCCTACACATCTACAAGTACTCTTCCCTCACATATCTCTGCTGGTCTTCCCTGATGAGGTAAAGCACAGCCAAGAATCTGCCTTGTCTTTTGATGGGGGGGAATAAGAAAGAAATTCACCTTGAACTCAAAGCAATTCTGTTAAAATCAGGAATAAGAGAAGGTTGTCTACTCTCTATATACCATTCAATATAGCACTTGAAGTCTTAGCTAGAGCAATATGACAAATCAAGAAGATCAAGAGGAGACAAATTGGAAAGGAAGGAGTTAAAGTATATTTACTCGCACATGATGTGATTATATATAAATAGCCCTAAAATTCCACCGGGAAACTCCGACAGCAAAGTTGTGGTGTAAAAATGAATTCTAAAAAAACCAGTAGCCTTCTTATGTACAAATGATAAATAAAGGGTGGAGAAAGGAATCAGAGAAATAACACCTTCATAATAGCCTCAAATAATATAAAATATCTTGGGATAACTCTAACCAAGCAAGTAAAAAAGACTTGTATGGTAAAAACTTTAAGGCACTGTAGGAAGAAACTGCAGAAGATATCAGAAGATAGAAAAATCTTCCATGCTCCTGGAATGGTAGGGTTAATACAGTAAAAACGGCCATTTCTCCCAAAAAGCAACATACAGATTCAGTGCAGTCAAAATTCCAAAACACTTCACAAAATTTTGAAAGAGCAGTTTCATAGGAAAAGACAAAATGCTCAGGCTAGCTAAAAGCAAATCCTGAATAATCAAAGACGATTCTAGTTTTCAATTTGTTCTACACAGCTATAGTAATAAAAACAGCATGGTATTGACACAAAGCAGACACATTGATCAAGAGAATTGAATTGAAGACACAGATATAAATACACACACCCCTGGCCACCTGTTTTTTTTTTAATTATTATAAAGAAGCCAGAAATACAACTGGAAAAAAAAGACAGGATCTTCAACAAATGGTGCTTATCAAACTGAATGGCTGCATGTACAAGAATACAAATAGATCTAATCTTATCATCCTGAACAAAACTCAACTTCAAGTGGATCAATGACCCCGCCTAAAATTACATATATTAAACTAGGTAGAAAAGAAAGGGGGAACAGCCTGGAACTCATTGGCACAGAAAAAGACTTTCTGAACAGAACACCATTAGCACAGGCTCTAAGATCAACAGTTAATAAATGGAAACCATGAAATCAAAAAGCATCTGTAAGGCAAAGGACACCATCATTTGGACAAAGTGGCAACATAGGACAAGATTTTTACCAATTAGACACCTAATATCCATGAAAATAAATAACCCAATTTAAAAATGGAGTATAGATCTAAATACAGAATTCTGAAAAGAGGAAACTCAAATATCTTTAAAACACTCAAAGAGGTATTCGATATCCTTAGTCATCAGGGAAATACAAATAAAAAGTACTCTGGGATTCTATCTTAAACCTGCTTGACTGGCTGTGGTCAATAAAACAAATGACAGCTCATGCTGGTGAGGGTGGGGAGCAAAGGGAGCATTTATCCATTGCTGGCAGGACTTGTACAGTCACTCTGGAAATCGGTGTTGCAGTTCCTTAGGAAGATGAGAATCAAACTACCTCAAGGTCCAGCTATACCACTCTTGGGTATTCACCCAAAGGTTGCTTCATGCTAACACAAAGATACTTGTTCAGCCATGCTAATTCTTATGTTATCTGTAATAGCGAGATATTAGAAACAACCTGGATATCCTTCAACAGATGAATGGATAAAGAGAATACGGTACAATTACGCAATGGAATATTACTCACCAGTTAAAAAATTATGAAATTTGCAGGTAAATGGATGGAACTAGAAAAAAAATCATACTGAGGTGATCTAGACCAAGAAAGACAAATAGGACATATATTTACTTATATATAATATTTTCTTATATAAATAAGAGATTAGCTCTTATTAAGTCAATGCAAGCTACATTCTATAGAACTGCAGAGGTTAGATGTAAAGAACTTTGGCAGTTGGGATCTATCTATCTATCTATCTATCTATCTATCTATCTATCTATCTATCTATCTTCAGGAAAGGGAAATAGAATAGATAGTTATGGATCCAAGGGAAGGAGATGCTAGAACAGGAAGATTAAGTGGGGAGGAGGGGCTTAAGGGGGATGAAGAAGAGAACATGAGGAGAGACTGCTGAAATGAAGGGGACATTTGAGGTGTTGTATGGAAATCTAATACAGTAAACCTTCCTAAAACATATACATATATAAGAGTGATCTAAATGAAATAATTGGGGGAAACAGAGCCCCAACTCTCATCACCCAATAAAGCTTCCAATAGAAGGAATGAATTATATCTAATTTAGTTGTTGGACAAAGGGGTTCGATAGGAACCTCCAAACAGCCTTGGCTGCTGCCACAACTGTAGGTTACACAACCTGACAGCAAGTCCCTATTGTTGAAGACAATAGCTACAGAACTCCTTGACCGTTGAGAAGTCAAGCGCATGCTTTTTTAGAGCCTTCATCCCTACAGGCTAGCATCTTTGGTACAGAATAGTACCTTGCTTACTACCAAAGTAGTATATTTAGAAACGTAAATACTGGCACAACTGTAAACCCTTGGATCTACAATGTTGTCCTGCCTACAAGATACACTAGATAGCACAATGGTGTCACAAAGCTTGTGGGAATAGCCAACCAATATCTGACTTGGTTAAAGACCCACTCCGTAAGATGGAGCCCATACCCAATACTGTTCGGGTGACCTGGAACCTAACATTAGATAGCCTAGGGACCTAGGTAAAAAAAAAACCCAAGCTATTGTTCTACTAAAAGAACATAGCAATAAAATGACTCGTAATGACTTTCTATTATATCTACAGGTCAGTGCCCCGCTCAGCCATCATCAAAGAAGTTTCCTCCTGCAGTGGCTGAGAACAATATGAGACCCAGAATCAGACAATATGCAGAGAGTAAGAGACCTTGGAACACACAGCCCTTTATGGGATACCTCGATCAAATCCTTCCTGTCAGGGTTTAGGGAACCCTGCAGAAGAGGAGGAAGAAAGTGTACAAGACAGAGGAAGAGGATAGCACCAAGGAAAGAATGTCTAGATACTGTAGGATTGACGTACTTGTGGACTCACAGAGCAGCATGTACAAGACTTGCATGCATCTGCACCAAATGAGTCCACAGATGGAAAGTGAAATATTGTCAGGATATTTTAGCACAGCAACTGGAAAAGATGATTTAATAAATTCATGACTGAAGCAACTTGGGGCGTGGGGTGGGGAACGGTTTATTTGGCTTATACTCCCATGCCACTGATCATCAGTGAGGGAAGTCAGACAGGAACTCAAATAGGGCAGGGACCTTGAGGCAGGAGCTGAGGCAGAGCCGTGAGAGTCACGGAAAGATTGATAAGTCACAAATCTGCTCACTGGCTTGCTCCGCATGGGTCGCTCAACCTGGTTTCCTATAGAACACAAGACCACCAGCCCAGGGCTGGCACTACATACCATGGCCTGGGCTCTTCTTCGCCAATCGCTAATCAAGAAAATGTCCTATAGGGGTGCTTGTAGCCTAATCTTTTGGTGGCATTTTCTCTATTGACGTTTTTTCTTGGTACCAAACCCTACTTATATATGCAGGTTTTCTGGGCAGGAATCAGCAGGTTTATAAAACGATTAGAAAGGTGTGCTAACAGAAAATGGATGAGGTCTAATCCTTTCCATTTGGATTCAAAGTTAGGCATTTGTCAGAGTAGAAGGGATGCTCCTAACTGTGGCTTAGGGGCAGAGGAAGACAGTGAGGCCAGGACATGATGGGGCAGAAAGGGAGAATCCCGATCCTCCTTCATTAGTTCTCATGAGGCCCAACCTGGGAGGGAAGAGATGTGGTTATCAACTGCTCGGCTGAGAGAGGACAGACCAACATAGGCTCAACTGAGGGATGGGACAGACCAACACACAACATCCTGAAACAGCTCGTTCTACTGTCCTGTTGACTTACCCAGGAAAAGTTTCTTCCTGAATTTAAGTAGCTACAAAATAAATTTTTATGATTATTTTCTTCGAGGTCTTAGAAAACTGATTTGTTCTGTTTAGCTAGTTTTCTGGCTATCTATCACTGAAGAGATTGCCACCGTTTCTCAGATAGACTCTGTGGCTCTGCCCTGTCCTGTCACCGGAGCCTGATGACATCAGCTGGCAGTGACGTTGGGTTCCCTGACAGCAAACCTGACAGAATCGACAGCAGAGCTTAAAGAATGAGCCAGGCTTCTGAGGCTTCTCTGACAGACGAGCCTGACCTGTCACAGAGCGGCTCTTCAGTTGGCTTCTGGTACCTGCTGCAATCTTCGAGATGTGGTTATTAACCAACTAAGGGCGGCAAGTCTACGGCTCCTCGCCAAGGCTGTCAGTGGTCTGTGCAAGTCCTGACTGGTGTTGGGAGTGAAGTACTAATAGGCAGAGGTATCTGTGCAATTACCGTATTGCTTTTATTTATTTTTTTTTAAGATTTATTTATTTATTTTATTTATACAAGTACACTGTCTTCAGACACAGCAGAAGAGGGCATTGGAACTCATTTACAGATGGTTGTGAGCCACCATGTTGTTGCTGGGAATTGAACTCAGCACCTCTGGAAGAACAGTTAACGCTCTTTTTTTTTTTTCGGAGCTGGGGACCGAACCCAGGGCCTTGCGCTTCCTAGGCAAGCGCTCTAACCACTGAGCTAAATCCCCAGCCCCCCGTATTGCTTTTAATACGAAGGTGCCACTTAATGTGTTAGCGAACCCGTTGGTGGAAAGGAAACTTTCTATTACACAGAGTCACTTCCTCTATAATGTCAAATGGATAAGTTTATCGCAAAACATGTCCCCACTTCAGGAACATTTAACCGAATGTCAAAATCTTCATTTAATGATCAAGGAAATAGGGATACAAAATGCTTATGGTCGCCGGGCGGGACTGATGATATTGAGATCAAGTTGTGTGCTGCTCTAAGTTATTCCTTGTTGTATGAATGTGTGTGTGTGTGTGTGTGTGTGTGCAAGAGAGAGAGAAAGACAGACACACATACAGAGAGAGCAAGAGTGAGAGCGAAAGAGTGAGAGAAAGAGTGAGAGAGCAAGACAGCGAGAACGGGAGAGGGAGAGGGGGGAGGGGAGAGAGGGAGGGGGGAGGGGGAGGGGGAGGGGGAGGGAGAGGGAGAGTACAAGCTACTTCTTGCCCAAGGGACTCCATTTCACAAGCAGGATTTGACTCCATCCTGAGTGCAATGCAGGTATAGAGTGTTCTGTACCTTGCTGGACATGGAAACACACACACCGAGCATCAGAGGCATGGGCTAATAGTAACTATTCCCTAGAATAGAAAGCATGCCACCCTATACGTCTATCAGAGTAAGCTGGGACTATAGGGACATGTGTACATGTGGGTGTACAAAAACCATATCAGGAAAACCAGGCCTGAGAACTTCCCCACCGTATCAGACTGAGGAAAGGGTGCCGTTGAAGAAGACACAGTGATGGTGGTGGTCCCCGTTATCTATTATGAGACCATCCAGTGTATTTATCAGGAGGTCGACAGGTTGAAAACTCTGAACTGTCCTAGATCGGTTCCTGGTTTTACTTGGGGCAACTGCTGCTCTGAGGACTTGCCAATCTTCTGCTCTGAGGACTTGCCAATCTTCTGCTCTGAGGACTTGCCAATCTTCGTGTGGCTGTGCCCTTGTTTTACTAGCACCTGCAAAGACGTCGGAGGACTCTCAGGACCAAAATTCTGCTGTGAACGTGGGAAACGGTTAAACATTCACTTTCCTTTTGTCAGGATTTGTTAGAAGGATATCGAAATAGTTTGACCTCATACTTTTAACTAGTTTTTTTTTCTAATGAACTCACGTTCTCAGGTTTTATTAATCATATTATTTAAACTCATTTGAGTAACTACTGAACTCTGTATTGAACTCAGACATGAGATCAGGAGGCACCTATGGACAATAAACAGGGTTATGCGTTCGAACGTCTGAGCTTTGTAGCTGGCGGAGTGAGGGTCTCACTTCTGCAGGGATGGGGTTTCCCAAGAGGCACCGGTGTTCTCCTGCAGGGGCTGGCAGACTGCTGCAGGAGGTGACCAACAGGCCTAGACAGGTCCTAATGCTCAAGCTGGGAGCCTCGCGTCCAGTGATAAGTCATTAAGAGTCAAAAAGCAGCGCATATATTCAGATCTCTATTACCTGGCAGGTGGAGCGACGCAGGCTGATAGAGGTTAAATACTCCACAGGATCATCCGATCCGCCCGTCAGCGGACAGAACTAAGACAGGGCTCCGAGTGCCCTGAGGTCCTGGCTCGTGTTCTCCGTGCTTCAGAGTTCTGTGTGTCCTTACCAGACGATTGCACGCTGCCGTTATAGAGACGAGATGAAGTCCTATTATACACCCATTTATAAAAAATGAAGGCAGCAGAATTTGTTCAGAACAATCTATATATATGGGAAATCTGCCAGTCTATATGGCAAAGCCGTGGATTGGAAAAAAAGAAAAGAAAAGGAAGATTATCCCCCCAGCTCACCTGCCCAGCCCTTTCTGTTTTCTCTTTCCTGCAGTTACATCATGAGCTTTCTGGGTTATGCTCTTCAGATGAGGTAAAATCTTGCCGGTTTATTCGCTTTTTTTCTTCATCTCTCCCGAAGAGTGAAAACCCTTAAAAATGTGTGGAGGAATTTTTTTCTGTCATTTATCTATGTGTGAACGTGTGTTCAGTTGTGTGTACCATGGGTGTAGCATTTTCCTCTGATATTAAAATACTCCACAAAAGTGAGGGAAACTATGAACTGAAGAGAGATTAACCAACAGGCTAGAGTGGTAAACTGTAGGAATCATCTTAAAATGATCAATTAAACGTCACACCTCTAGATTAATTTGTCTTGGCTTCAGAAAAATACATGCAAAAGCTTCAAGGTGAGTTTTGGGGACTGTTCAAACTTAGTTATTTCACCGTAAGTTTTTCTCATCTAATTAAAAAAAGAAGCATTGATAGCCCCAGGTATGCCCCTCAATCAGGTAATTTGCATATACCTAATTAGCATCTTATTTTTTAAGTCTTAAAAAAACTCTAACCCCAGTGAATACCTGTGTTTATGAGCTCTCCAACGAATAGCTGAAGAGATCTGTCATAGTCAGTCTAGCTCCGTGCAACATTTATCTAGCCGCTGCTCCTCAGGTAATAAATACCAAGGTGACAACATGACAAACTCAGGCTACCTCTCCCCCTGCAGTGAGCTCTCTCCAAATCATTTCACCTTCCCAACCTGGGTTTCCAATATAAGAAGGAGAAGGGGAAATGATATTAGAGAACTTTGCTTAGTCACATGGTTTTAAGTCCCCAGTGCAAAGTGATACTATCTTCCTCACACCCCAGGTTAGGAGATTTCTGAATGACTAAGCAGGGTATCAGGGAATTGTGCCTCATTTTTAAAGGTACACTTTCCTCTCTTTTGATCTTAAAGGGAGATGGCAATATTTTCAAAGTTTAGGAACAAAATGACATGTAATATGCATGTACTTATTAATATGATTGATATATACACCACAAATATATATACACATATATATGTGTATATATACATACATACACATATATACACATATATACACACATATGTATATATGTATATGTGTATATGTGTATATATATGTATATATATATATGTATATGTATATATATATATATATGAGACAAGGGTTTCATGTAGCCCAGGCTGGCCCTTGCCTCTATCCCTCCAAATGCTGAGTGTAGGTCTGCATTCCCATCCGTATGACTATCTCTTGAGTGTTATGAAGCATGTGCTTTTCTGTTATTCTGACCTGTTTTCTAAGGCATTCTGTATGCAACTTGTCAGTGTACTTCCATGGAAACCAGAGCTCGCTTTTCGGAAAAGGGGTCCTTTGTACCAGAATCTGAAGGAGGTAAAAAAATGGGAGTTTAACTTGTGGGCGTTTAAAATAATTGCCGCCCCCACACACTTGAAACAATGTCTTGTCAGCCATTACCCCTCTGGATTCCTGTGCATCCGCTCTGTGCAATCAGGGTAATCTTGGAAACGGGATACACCTTCAATTTAAGGTAAAATCTTATGGGTTGGCTTTTACGGTATGAGACTGGACTAAGTATAATTCCCACTCAACAGCTGAGGTGTTCTTATTCCAGTAACTCAGCCTCCGGTTTTTCTTCTGACCTCAATTACTTGAGTGGTCCAGATTATAATGTTTATAGTCTTTTTGTATAATGGAAATTCAAGGCCATTCTCCTGCTGTAGCTTTCTTGAAAGGCACTGTTCTTATAGTTTTCCCCATGGAGCCTGGAGGGCCTGTCGGAGTTCTATCAGTGGTCAACCATCTTCGCTTGTTCCAAACAGTTTGTGTGCTTTTTTTTTCTGGAAAAATCCTTCCTCTCATTGAGATTCCTGATATCAAAGGGCATCAGACTCCTTGGTGTCCTTTGAGTTGGCTGTTCCTTGCTTTATCTGTGGTCTCAGCGTTTCCATAACACTTCACACCATCAGCGTGGGTGACTTCAGTCTATAATCTACCATCTTGGCTTCCAAGTGGTCTGATAGCCTGATCCTCAACAGTCTGCCTCCTGGACCATATCGTCACACCCGACCGTCCTATCTCTGAAATTCTACATTTATTTCAACGTCATTGAAGTTCCTTGTCCAACCATTTCATCTAAACTTTCTCTTCCTTTCTGACTCAATTTCCACCCCATTCAGATTTTTATTTTACTACAAGAGAGAAAAATTCAATTAGTGTTTTTTTTTTTATGGAGAAGCTTTTTCATTTTTTAATTTTATCTTAAAGTTTTTATTTTAATTTATTTACATGTTTATACAACAAGTGCTGCCCCCGCAGGGCTCCTCCCCTCTCCTTTGCCTCTGAGAGGCTGGCCCCTACTCCTGCATATCCCCCCACCCTGGTGCATCAAGTTTCTGCAGGATTAGGCACACCATATGCCACTGGGGTGAGACAAGGCAGCCTTCTGCTAAACATGCCTGGGGCCTGGGACCAGCCTGTGCATGCGTGCTCTTCTGGTTGGTGGCCCAGTCTCTGGCAGCTCCCAGAGTCCAGGTTAGTTGGTTCTGTTGTCTTCCTGGGATTGCCATCCCCTTCAGGGCCTTCATTTCTTCCCCTAACTTTTCCATAGGGATCCCTGACCTCAATCCAGTCTTGGCTGTGGTATCTGCATGTGTCTCAGTCAGCAACTTGTAGAGCCTCTCAGAGGACAGAGGCTCTGGTCTGCAAGCACAACATAGCATCACTAATAGTGAGAGATTGGTGCCAGACCATGGGATGGGTCTCAAGTTGGGTCAGCCATTGGTCAGCCATTCCTTCAGTCTCTGCTCCCTTCAGTCTTTGTCCCTACATTTCTCTTAGGACCAATTTTGGGTCAAAAGTTTTGTGGGTGAATTGGTGTCCCATCCCTTCTTTGGGGGTCCTGTCTTCAGGTTCCATCTCCTGTTTAGATCTATTTGCATTTTTCTACATGTGGGCCTACTGGTAGACCAGCACCATTTGTTGAAGATGCTTTCTTTTGTTCATTGTATGGTTTTTGGCTTCTTTGTCAAAAAAGTGTCCATAGTTGTATGGATTTATTTCTGGCTTTGATTCTATTCCATTGATTAACGTGTCTGTTTCTGTACCAATACTGTGTGGTTTTGTTGTTGTTTGTTTCGTTTTATTTTGTTTGTTTTTATCATTACTATTGCTCTGTAGTACAGCTTGAGATCAGGGACAGTGATTCCCCCAGAAGTTCTTTTATTGTTCAGGATTGTTTTTGCTCTCCTGGGGTTTTTGTTTTTCCATATGAAATTGAGAATTGTTTGGAATTTTGATGGGAATTGCATAGAATCTGCTTTTGGTAAGATGGCCATTTTCACTGTTAATCCTACCAATCCATGAGCATGGAAAAAATCTTTCCATTTTCTGATATCTTCTTCAATTTCTTTCTTCAGAGACTTGAAGTTTTTGTTAAATAGATTTTTCACTTGCTGAGTTAGAGTTACACCAAGACACTTTATATTATTTGTGGCTATTGTGAAGAGTGTTGTTTCCCTAATTTCTTTTTCAGCCTAATTTTTCCCTAATTTTTTTTCTTTATTGGTTTCTCAGTTGTATGAAGCTGGGCTTCGAATTCCTTTTGAGTTAATTTTGTAACAAGCTACTTTGCTGAAGTTGTTTGTCAGTTATAGGAGTTCTCTGTTAGAATATTGGGGGTCATGTATATATACTACCATGTCATCGGGAAATAGTGATATCTTGACTTCTTCCTTTCCAATTTTTATCCCCTTGATCTCCTTTAGTTGTCTTATTGCTTTGGCTAGAACTCCAAGTATTATATTGAATAGATAGGGACAGGGTGACAGCCTTGTATTGTTCCTGATTTTAGTGGGATTGCTTCAAGCTTCTCTCAATTTATTTTGAGTTTGGATATTGGTTTGCTGTCTATTGCTTTTATTATATTTAGGTATGTGCCTTGAATCCCTGATCTCTCAAAGACATGATGTTGTATTAGATTGCTGAAGGCGTTTCTCAGCATCTAACGAGATAATCATGTGATCTGTTTTTCTTTGAGTTTGTTTATATAGTGGATTAAGTTGATGGATTTTCATATATTGAACTATCCATGAACCCCTGAGAGGATGCCTACTTGATCATGGTGAATGATGGTTTTGATGTGTTTTTGGATTTGTTTTTGAAAAATTTAATGAATATTTTTGCATCAAAGAAAAATTGGGTCTTTGTATGGTTTAGATATCACATAACTGTGACCTCATAAAATGAATTAGGTAGCATTCCTTCTGTTTCTATTTTGTGGAATGGTTTGAGTATTGGTATTAGCTCTTCTTTGAAAGTCTGGTAGGATTGGGAGGTTTTTAATGACTACTCTGGAACTGTTTCATTGGTTTACTTGATCTTGATTTTAATTTGGTAAATGGTATCTGTCTAAAAAATCATCCATTTCATTTAGATTTTTCCAGTTTTGTTGAGTATAGGCTTTTGAAGTAAGACTTCATGATTTTTTGAATTTTCTTAGTCTCTGTTATGTCTTCTTTTGCATTTCTGATTTTGTTAATTTGGATACTATTTCTGTGGCCTTTAGTTAGTTTGGCTAAGTGTTTGTCTATCTTTTGATTTTTCTTAAGGAACCAGTTCTTAGTTTTACATTGTTCTCCTTATTTCTAATTGGTTGATTTTGGCCCTAAGTTTGACTATTTCCTGCTGTCTACTCCTTATGACTGTGTTTCCTTTTGCTCTAGAGTTTTCAGTTCTAAATTCAGTTAAGTTTCTAGTATGAGATCTCTCCAATTTCTTTATGGAGGCACTTAGTGGTATGAATTTTCCTCCCAGCACCTGCCTTCATTGTGTCCCTTAAGTTTGGGCATGCTGTACCTTCACTTTCATTGAATTCTAGAAAGTCTTTCATTTCTGTATTTCTTCCCTATGTGATCATTGAGTATTGTTCTGTTTCCATGAGTATGTGGACTTTCTTTTGTTTCTGTTGTTACTGAAGTTTAGCCTTAATTCTTGGTGATCTGATAGAATGCAAGGTATTATTTCTTCTTGTATCTGTTGAGGCTGGATTTGTATCTGATTACATGGTCAACTTTGGAGAAGATTCGTTGAGGTGCTGAGAAGAAGGTTTATTCTTTTCTTTTGGGGTGGAAGAGTCTTTGGATATCTGTTAAAACCATTTGGTTCATAAAATCTGTTAGTTTCATTTTGTTTTTGGATATCCGTTAAATCCATTTGGTTCATAAAATCTGTTAGTTTCATTTTGTCTGTTTATTTCTGTTTCAATGACACATCCATTGATAAGAGTAAGGTGTTAAAAATCTCTCCCTATTATTGTGTTGGTGTCAATGTGTTTGAACTTTGGTAAAGTTTTTTTTTTTTTTGCAATGTTATACTTGAGCAGTATTCTTTTCTCCATCTTTATTAAATTGGTTATTTCTTATTTATATTTCAATTGTTATTCCCTTTCCCGTTTTCCAGGCCAACATTCCCTTAACTCCCCTCCCCTTCTGTATGGGTATTCCCCTCCCCATCCTCCCCCCATTATCACCCTCCTGCCAACAATCACATTTACTGGGGGTTCAGTCTTGGCAGGACCAAGGGCTTCCTCTTCCACTGGTGCCCTTAATAGGCTATTAATTGCTACCTATGAGGTTGGAGCCCAGGGTCAGTCCATGTATAGTCTTTGGGTAGTGGCTTAGTCCCTGGAAGCTCTGGTTGCTTGGCATTATTGTTCATATGGGGTCTCAAGCCCCTTCAAGCTCTTCCAGTCCTTTCTCTGATTCCTTCAACGGGGGTCCTATTCTCAGTTCAGTGGTTTGCTGCTGGCATTCGCCTATGTATTTGCCAGTAAAGTTTTTTTTTTTTTTAATATGTGGGTGCCCTTGCATTTGTGACATGGATGTTCAGAATTGAGATGTCATCTTGGTGGGTTTTTTCTTTGATGAGTATGAAGTGTCCTTCCCCATCTCTTTTGATTACTTTTGGTTGAAAGTCTATCATATTAGATATTAAAATGCCTACTCCAGCTTGTTTCTTGGGTCTGTTTGCTTGAACAACCTTTCCCCGCCCTTTAGTCTGAGGTAGTGCCTGTTTTTGTTGCTGAAGTATGTATTTTGTATGCAACAGAAGAATGGATCTTGTTTACGTATCCAGTCTGTTCACCTTGATGCTTTATTGGTGAATTGACTACATTGATGTTGAAAGGTATTAATTACCAATTATTGTTAGTTCCTGTTATTTCGTTGTTGGAGGTGGTACTGTGTGTGTGTGTGTGTGTGTGTGTGTGTGTGTGTGTGTGTTTCTCTTCATTTGGATTTGTTGTTTGTGTAATTTCTTGTGTTTTCTTGGATGTACTTATCTTCCTTGTGTTGGAGATTTTCTTTTCATATCCTCTGGAGGCTGAGTTAGTAGAAAGATACTGTTTAAATGTGATTTTGTTTGGACATTGAACTACCTGAGGACCCAGCTATACCCCTCTTGGGCATATACCCAAAAGATGACCCAACATATAACAAAGACACATGCTCCACTATGTTCGTAGCAGCCTTATTTATAATAGCCAGAAGCTGGAAAGAACCCAGATGCCCTTCAACAGAGGAATGGACACAGAAAATGTGGTACATCTACACAGTGGAATATTACTCAGCTATCAAAAACAATGACTTTATGAAATTCATAGGCAAATGGATGGAACTGGAAAATATCATCCTGAGTGAGGTAACCCAATCACAGAAGAACACACATGGTATGCACTCATTGATAAGTGGCTATTAGCCCAAATGCTTGAATTACCCTAGATGCACAGAACACATGAAACTCAAGAAGGATGACCAAAATGTGAATGCTTCACTCCTTCTTTAAAAGAGGAACAAGAATACCCTTGGCAGGGAATAGGGAGGCAAAGTTTAAAACAGAGGCAGAAGGAACACCCATTCAGAGCCTGCCCCACATGTGGTCCATACATATACAGCCACCAAACTAGATAAGATGGATGAAGCAAA
The DNA here is from genome assembly GCF_021556685.1 of Rattus norvegicus. Taxonomy (NCBI): domain Eukaryota; kingdom Metazoa; phylum Chordata; class Mammalia; order Rodentia; family Muridae; genus Rattus; species Rattus norvegicus. The sequence goes on from NC_141547.1 coordinate 16,660,019, forward strand.
GGAGTGCAGGCTGACAGGAACCGGATGTAGATCTCTCCTGAGAGACACAGCCAGAATACAGCAAATACAGAGGCGAATGCCAGCAGCAAACCACTGAACTGAGAATAGGACCCCCGTTGAAGGAATCAGAGAAAGAACTGGAAGAGCTTGAAGGGGCTCGAGACCCCATATGAACAACAATGTCAACCAGAGCTTCCAGGGACTAAGCCACTACCTAAAGACTATACATGGACTGACCCTGGACTCTGACCTCATAGGTAGCAATGAATATCCTAGTAAGGGCACCAGTGGAAGGGGAAGCCCTGGGTTCTGCTAAGACTGAACCCCCAGTGAACTAGATTGTTGGGGGGAGGGTGGCAATGGGGGGAGGATGGGGAGGGGAAGCCCATATAGAAGGGGAGGGGGAGGAGTTAGGGGGATGTTGGCCTGGAAACCGGGAAGGGGAATAACAATCGAAATGTGAATAAGCAATACTCTTTAATAAAGAAAAAAATAAATGTGGTTTTGTTATGGAATATTTAAGTTTTTACATCTATGGTGATTGAGAATTTTGCTGTGTATAGTAGTCTGGCATCTGTGGTCTCTTAGGATCTGCAAAACATCTTCCAGAATCTTCTGGCTTTTAGAGTCTCTGTTGAGAACTCTGGTGTAATTCTGATAGGTTTGCCTTTATGTGTTACTCAGCCCTTTTCCTTTGCAGCTTTTAATACGTTTCTCTGTTCTGTACAATCATGTGGTAGGAGGATTTTTCTTTTCTGGTCCAATCTATTTGGTGCTCTGTAGGCTTCTTGTATGTTTATAGCCATCCCTTCTTTAGGTTAGAGAAGTTTCCTTCAATAATTTTGTTTCTGGCTCTTTGAACTGGGAATCTTCACCATCTTCTATTCCTATTATTCTTCGATTGGCCTTTTTATTGTGTGTTTTGAGTTAGGAACTTTTTGCATTTGTCATTTCCTTTGACCAATGTATCAGTTTCTTCTATGGTATCTTCCATGCCTGAGAGATTCTCTCTTCCATCGCTTTCTTGTATTCTGTTGGTGATGCTTGTGTCTGTAGTTCCTGTTCTGTTTCTTAAGTTTTCTATCTCCAGGGTTACCTCCATTTGTGTTTTCTTTATTGCTTCCATTTCCATTTTTAGGTGTTGAACTGACATTCATTTCCTTCACTGGCTTCATTGTATTTTCCTGTATTTTTGAAGGGGTTTATTTGTTTCCTCCTTAAGAACTCCTACTTCTTTTACTATGTTTTCCTGTATTTCTTTAAGGGAATTAGTTATATCCCCCTTAATGACCTCTATTATGTTCATGAAATGGGATTTACGGTCACAGTGTTGCTCTTCAGGTATGTTAAAATATCCATCCAGTGTAGATCTCTCCTGAGAGACACAGCCAGAATACAGCAAATACAGAGGCGAATGCCAGCAGCAAACCACTGAACTGAGAATAGGACCCCCGTTGAAGGAATCAGAGAAAGGACTGGAAGAGCTCGAAGGGGCTCGAGACCCCATATGAACAACAATGCCAAGCAACCAGAGCTTCCAGGGACTAAGCCACTACCTAAAGACTATACATGGACTGACCCTGGACTCTGACCTCATAGGTAGCAATGAATATCCTAGTAAGAGCACCAGTGGAAGGGGAAGCCCTGGGTCCTGCTAAGACTGAACCCCCAGTGAACTAGATTGTTGGGGGGAGGGCGGCAATGGGGGGAGGATGGGGAGGGGAACACCCATAAAGAAGGGGAGGGGGAGGGATTAGGGGGATGTTTGCCTGGAAACCGGGAAAGGGAATAACACTCGAAATGTAAATAAGAAATACTCAAGTTAATAGAAAATGTAAAAAAAAAGTAAATGTGAAAGTTCTAAACTAAGTATGGATATAAAAATGTGTATGTTGAGGTTGCTAGTATTTCTAGTAAGAACAAATTCATAAATTAAAATTTTAAATAAAAAAAAATCCATCTAGGATACCTAGGGTTTGTTGTAGTGGGAGAGCTGGGTTTTGATGATGCCACATTGTTAATTATGTTCTTGTGCTCGCTTTTCCTCATCTTGTTGTCTCTGGTGTTGGGTGGCCTGGATGTCCCAGGCTAGAACAGGTCTCCCAGGAGCCAGGTGGAGTTGTACGCCCTGGGTTAGAGCAGGTCTTCTGTGAAGTGGGGTGGGTGGTGAATGCTGACCCATTAGTGCAGATGGAGGTAGAGACCGATGGGAGATGAAGCTCCTACAGGGCTAATGGTTCATGTTCAATAAAGCGTTGTTTATTTGTCTCACATGACAGAAAGCGTTGAGGTAGGAGGCTACTATGAGAGTTTTATAAACTCTGTATTTATTTGGATAGGGAGGCTACATCAAAATACCACAAATTCAAGTGTCTTAGACCACAGAATTATATTATACATAGTATGCCTTATACACATATATGCATTATTTTTGTATATTGTACATAATTACATTGTATTACATTGAATATATTATATAGTTTATTACGTCTACCTATATGCCTTTCGTGCCAGGTTCAGCCACACTTACCGACCCTCGACAATCCTGTTGTTGCATCTGTTGTTCTCTCCCAGCCTTGGATGGTGCAGCCAGCTGTCATCTCCTATGTTATCCAGTCCTGAGAAACTTCAGTGGAAAGCCATGAACATTCCCAGTTGGAATCAGGTAAAGGATTCCAAACAAAGCGAATGTTAGTATTACTAAACAATACCTGTGGCACATCTTTGATCTGTCAGACTTATCACTATAATTCTAAACTTCTGTGGCTTTTCTCATTTCCTCATCCCTCACTAGACAAATTGTGAAAGCAAAAATGGAGGTGTGTGCATCCTCGTGTCCTCAGTATCTACAAAGACTGGTAAGACATTGCAGAAATGTGCAAATGGTAGTGGAGTGAAAAGAACAATGGGTTTAAGTGTAAAAACATGTGCTTCAGCTGTTGGTATCTCCATTTATCAGTGTCATTTTGAGTAGGTGCATTAAAGTTTTTGACGTCCAATTATATTCTAATATATCTTAATCTGTTCTAATATATGCATTAACCAGAGGATTTAATTGTCTCAACCATTATGTGCCTCAAGAGACACAATGTATGTGAACAGTGTATTCGAATGTTGGATGGTATTGTGGCAATGATCAATAACTAGCTATTTCTCCTAGGCCCATGACCTATCTAATTTCAGGATCTTGGTCACTTTAGCAGTGTCGGACAGCAATGGGTTCCATTTCATGGAGTGGATATTAAATTCAACCAGAAAGTGATTGGTTACTCCCATAAGATTTGTGCCATGTTTGCATCAATATATCTTGCAGGCAGGCAGGTCAATGTCGGAGGTCACAAGATTTGTAGCTAGGCAATGCTGATGGTTATCTCTCTCCTTCAGTAGCATGCAGAGAACCTTCCAACGCCATGAATGGATGCTAGTCAGTAGGGGTGAAGGTTTTAGTTGGAACCTATGAACTCACAAAAACTGTAGCAGCATACACAAGCCAGATGGGGTCCAAGTATTAACTGGAGGAAGTTGACACAGCCTCTGACCCATAACCAAGAAGCTATTTACAGTTGATACCTGCTGGCAAAGAGAAAAATCTTTTTTCTCCAATGGAGTGTCACTAGATGTATGGACCTCACTTCGGGTCAGGCTCTGATCCCAGCAGTAGTTGTCCTATACAAAATGAACTGCATGAGGTTTTGATGGGATTTGTTTGTTCTATAAGCTTTTTGTTCTGTTTGGGTTTTGCTGTTGTTGTTGTGGTGGTGGTATGTGTATATGTATGTGTATGTGTATGTGTATGTGTATGTGTATGTGTATGTATATGTGTATGTGTATGTGTATGTGTATGTGTGTGTGTGTGTGTGTGTGTGTGTGTGTGTGTGAGAGAGAGAGAGAGAGAGAGAGAGAGAGAGAGAGAGAGAGAGAGAGGAGATTTGGGTTAACAGGGAGATAAATGGGAGTTGGGAGAAATTATGGGAGGGGAACATGGCCAGAATATATCACATGAAAAAAATTTAAATATTTTTTAGATAAAAAATAGATCTTAGCAAATGCTGACAAGCATAAGACCAATGACAGGCAGCTGGTGGGAGTCATGACCCACTCTTTCTTTCATTAACTTGTTAGCATTTGTCCTGAACGCATATTTGATCAGTATCTTTTCCCAACAGAATAGCAATAGGAGGCTGGGAAGACATTTGAGAGTGAGTTTATTTCCCTCTGTGGAAGTGTGCAGCTATTTCTGTCTCCTTATGTCACTGAGTAGATGCACCTCAGCAAAGACAATGCAGCACAATTTTCAGACCGAACATAACAAAATGCTTTCTTTTAAAGGGGTGGCACTATGTAGACCATGCTGACCTCAAACTCAGAAATCTGCTTGCCTCTGCATCTGATGAAGTGCTGTGACTGCAGATGTGTGCCATCATGCCTGGGACAGTTTGACTTTTATGCCTGTTAGTGTCTTCCACTTTTCAGACTTGGGGCCCCAGTGGCACTCTGGCTTGATTACAACCTCATACTAGAGAGAAACTCTTCTTTCCTGCCTAATTTATATTCACTTTCATTTGCCCACAAGGCTGGGATTCCCCGACCCCACTCTTTCCTATGACTAAAGGCAGAAGCCAATCAACAGTGAGTAAGTTATCTTTTAGCAAGCGGGCAAGCTCCGTAGTGTTTACCTGTGCTCTGTTTACGTCCACTCCTGCTGGCGCGGCTGGATTCCCCTCAGTCTGCCCTTCACACACTCACCTCTACAAAGTGCTCTGCATCCTCTCTGCTCTCATTAGCAAAGCTTTTCCCCAGCAGGTGAAAGAGTGAATGCAGAGACTGCTATTCTGGACTGAGTCCTGTTCCCTAACAATCCACAAGTTGAAGCTTCATATCCCAATACCTCAGAACATGACTGACTTTGGAGACAGAGCATTTGAAGAGATGACTGGATTAAAAGAAGTCTGTTAGAATGAACCCTAATTCAACCCAACGTCCTTAGAAGAGGGGGTTGGGCACTCGGAATGCATCTGCACAGGCAGAGACCATGTGAGTGCTTGGCAGAGAAGGCGGATGGCTACTTGCAGTCCAGGAAGAGAGAGTTTCAGGACTACCCAAGTCTATCAACACTTTACCTTAGACTTCCATCCTCTGGAGTTCTATGAAAACACTGTCTTATGATTTTGGTCATTCAGGTTATGATGTTCTGTTAAATCATCCTGACAGATTTTCTCATGTAACTTCCAGGATCTTGCTTATTTGGGGTCTGGGAAGAGGTGGAGGGCAAAGGTCAGAGAGTGAAACAGTGCATAGTTCAGAAAAGGAAAAGGGAAAGTGGGGATGAGTTTGGAGTAGATGTCATGGTCCTCTTCGTAGACTTCAGTTTTTCAAAGCTGGGCATCCAGAAGCGATTTAAAGGAATGTTCTCACCAGCAGCTTTTCTCAAGGCTATGGAACCCTGGTGTGGAGAAGGTTTGGTATCTTCCTATGTTCTTCACTCTTACATTCGGATTCCACTGAGTTCCTCATGTGCATTCCTGCTCTGTGAGTCATCCATATGCTCTTTGTCACAGCTGTGCTGTATTCCCCATCTTCGCCCTCAACTCCAGAAATTCTGCTGACTTCCTGATGCACCACTGATAGTCTCTCTCTCTCTCTCTCTCTCTCTCTCTCTCTCTCTCTCTCTCTCTCTGTCTCTGTCTCTGTCTCTCTGTCTCTGTCTCTGTCTCTGTCTCTCTCTCTCTCTCTCTCTCTCTCTCTCTCTCTCTCTCTCTGACTGTTTCCCTCATACCATTACTTTAAAAGGCCCTCGGATGCCTTAGTTTAGGTTTACAATCCTTGGTTGATTTCGAAGGACACACTGAACCATAGAGTTGGAAGGACCTTCATGGATCAAGAATCTCCTTATAATATTTTTGCCAAGATGAAGTTTCAAGCTATCACAGACTTTCATGAGAGCCCATTCCCACTTTCATTTCATTGCTTTAGTTGTGTCTCATAATCATTTTTAAACTTGAGAACCTGCAGAGAGTGAGTATGGATCTATCTATCTATCTATCTATCTATCTATCTATCTATCTATCTATCTATCTATCTATCTATCTATCTATCTATCTCATCTATCTATGTATCTATGTATCTATCTATGTATCTATGTATGTATGTATGTATGTATGTATGTATGTATCTATCTATCTATCTATCTATCTATCTATCTATCTATCTATCTATCTATCTATCTATCTATCCATCATCTATCTATGCCTGCCTGCCTGTCTATCATCATCTATTTATTTATTCTGAAAATTTAACAAGGTCCAGATCCCCTATTGTGCGGGTCTGCAAATCTTAGAGAAGCCTCCCTTCTTAGATGTAGTTCAGCTTGTTCTGTTTTAGACTGACACCTGGTGGTCACATATGATCAGCCACTGCCTGGACAGTGAAGAATTTTATCCCAGCGAAGATTTGGCCACATTGTGTGTAACTCTTGCCAGCAAATAATCCAAAGCATGGGTATTTATTTCTCATTTTCTGTTGTTATATAAATCAGAGTGCCTGTTGGGATTTTACTACACTTCTCAAAAGATTTAAAAATAGTTAAGATATTTCGACTAAGCACTTCAAGCTTTTCTAAATTCGTCTCATGGAAACATGCAGACAGATTTATGTATAAGCATGTTTCTCAGTGTTATTTATACCTGAAAAGTTGGAACATCCCAAATGTTTAAAAATAGGGATTCTTAAAGTCAATGTTCCAGAACACTCTGCTTTAGAAAAAGGCATAATGACGCAGGGAAATGTTTATAATCCGCACAGATTGCATAGAGCTAATGCAAAAGCAAGTGACTTCACAGTTTCATCGTGGGTTCCTGTATATTCCCCTCTTTGGAAGACACAGACCTAACAGTTTTGAAAACAGAAACAAATGGACCAGATATGATAAAGACTTTTTATGCATAGTTGAGTGCATGGGTGAGTTCGGTCGCAACTCTTTTCCAAAGTAACGGATGTATTGCAACATTTCCCTTGAAAATGGGCGCATAGACACACCACTGTAGACTGTTGGTGCAAACAGTCTTAGACAATGGTGTCATTGTTTTGAGGCAGGAATAATCTGGAAAGCTTACACACACAGCTGCTGCTTTAGGCAGCTAATGGGTCTGGTAGCTACATCAACGCACGCTATTTCTTACATGGCCCCAAGATTCATGAATTTGACTTAGGTTTTTCTTCCACGTGTTGGTCAGGATGTGGAAGGAGATGTGAACTGAATCACTGTGCAGAAGGTCCAGGAATCAGAACTGTATTTTATTATTGAAGACTGTCCATCTCTTCAAGTACTATTGGGGTGTAGCTTTGAACATTGTTTTAAAAGATTTATTTATTTTATAAGAGCACACTGTAGCTGTCTTCAGACACACCAGAAGAGGGCATCAGATCCCATTACAGATGGTTGTGAGTCACCATGTGGTTGCTGGGATTTGAACTCAGGACCTCTGGAAGAGCAGTCAGTGCTCTTAACCACTGAGCTATCTCTCTGGCCCTCAGCTTTGAACATGTCTAACAAGGAAATGCATAAATAGACTGGCTAGCTTGCTTCACTGGTCCTTTAGCTCTGAAAAACAGAGGTGAATTCAGCTCACAGTTTTTCTTCTGAAGACCTGGAAGCAACTGCCTGAGGGTATGTGGAGCAGCCAGACACCCTTTTCTGACTCCTGTGGACAGTAGATATGCATATGCATGTAGGTGAAGTACACAGAGCATAAGATATGCAATACTTTAATTCAGTATAATGAAAAATTTGCTTTTCATGAAAACACAATGATACATTTCAATGGCCCAATGTGGAACCTACTAGGTACTGGCAAGTGTCTCTTCATGTCCTTATCTTCACTGTATACATGTGCACAGAAGGACATTTTCAGAGGACATTGTCACTGAAATAAAGTATGAAGTAGATGTGAGGGTGGGTAAGGTGGATGCTTTGACATGAAAACAGCATTTCCATTGCTAACTTTCAAATGAAGTTATACAAAAGGAGCAGCAGAAATGTGAAAGGATTCTTTTCTATTTGCTCTAGTTCACTGATGACATTTTCTTGTGGAGCTGTAGGTTGTACTTGTTCAGGACAACCCTGGTTTCAATCCTGATAAACCCGTGAAGGGGCAAGGGCTGGAGGCCTCAGATGCTAATGTGCGATGCTTTGCCCGTGTTATCAGGAACGGTGCTGGAGGTTGGGAATCAGCCAAAGGTTTTATGAGTAAGATGAATTAAGTGTGGAAAATCCAAACTCGACACTCAAACATCAGAGTACGCTCAAAAGCTGAACAACCCAGGAAAGCCTGAAGGTTTCTCTTGAAAGGAGACCAAGCCTGGAGACAAAAAAATGCCTTGAATCTAGGGGTTGGCCCGTGAGTGTGGGGTCATTTAAACAAATGTAATAAAGATGCAGCAGGCAGTGGTGCCCTTGGATCCAAATCTCCTCGCTGTAGTCAATCGGCCTTTCTTCCTATTCCCACCACGGAAAGTTCACTGACGCTCGCTTACCATGAATGAATACAGAGCCAGACGTAATTCAGACCAGCGTCTGTTGCAGGTTGAGGCTCTATGAATATTGCCTGCTACTAGCAAGCCAAGGATGATACTAGGCTGAACAGAGCAGGATGAATGTAGTGTGATGCCGTACTTACCAAGAAGCTGTAGAATTGGATACACTTGGGAGAATTATTATTGGCTATTTCTTTTCCCTACTAAAATTGCTTTCTGGGAAAGACAACATGACAGGTATATAAAGTGCTGAGCACTTTGCTGCCTGTTGCAGGTAAAGGCTAGACCACCGTGGCTTTTAAAAGTCAGAGGGAGGAGGGGCTTACAGGAGAAGAATTTGAAAGAACCAACATGTATGTTGATCTCTGGTGTAGAAAACCTCATTCTCAGAGTTCTTCACATGTGCATGCTTGTGCTACGCAAATACACAAGACACTTGTAATCACTGTGGGAGAGGTAGCTTCTCCTTTTGGACCTGTCCTTCCAGTTGCCCTGCCTTAACACAGTCTTAGCATTTTAGACTGCACAAAAACACCGTGACCCTGATTTCTCAACTAGGGAGGCTTTCTAGGATTGTCAATAGCTTCTTTCAAATCCTGTAGAAAAGGCAGGTTTTGACAGAAAATGTCTGGTAGAGACCTCATTTTCTGTCCTTGACCTGTGCTGTTTTCCACTTCTATTTATTTTAAGAAGTTCATGGCTTACCAGGATAAATGCTTAGGACAGGAATCCAAGGAGAAGTTGATGAATCTCTTGCCAGGAACCCAGTATTTGTGGTGAGTTATAGGTCAAGACTTGTTATTTTGGGCATTGGGGCTTCAGGGTGCTCGAATCTGTGAAGAGGCACAGACCCCCAACTTTGAGTGTGTCAGGATTCATCTCAAAGAGCTTAACATTATTATGGCCTCCTCAGTTGAGTCAATTCTCTTAGTTCTTTAGAAGCTTGGTTATCTGATCATTGAGTTCAAGGTCATCAAGGCATTAACAACAAACAATTCACTTTTCCTCCCCCATCTTCCATGGTTTAATTAAAAACAAAACAAAATAAAACAAAAAAACAAAAACAAAACAAAGGCTGGGGTGGATTTCTAAGGAGGCATGTTTGAAGCAGGGTTAGGATAAAATATATATTTCAGAATTCACCTTCATGTTTCAAGCAAGGCTCTCACTGTAGGTTGCTGGATGTTCATGTTCCATTTTGGCTCATAACCTTTCACATTTTCAACAGCCAATCAGATTCCCATAGCAAGTCTCCCTGAGTCTTTCTCTTCCACATAACAACATAATAGCATATTCTTATTCTATCTTACTCAGTGATGTTCTGCTTCCAATCAAACCCCCGTTCAGTTTCACTGACCAATTCTAGGATGCCCTGTTACCAAAGCTGTGCAAGCATCTAGATTTCCCTGTGGATCTCGGAGTGAGCACCCAACATGTTCCTCCCCATGCCAGATGTTTTCATGAGATATAGAGCAAAGAATGGGGGCATAGGCTGCAATGTCATGTCCTTCATGTTATGTAAAAAAACGGGGCACAGGATGCTGATGACATCTCTCTCGATGTGTCATTTTGTGGATGACATGCTGTGTACGCAGTTCTGGTTTTGTTTGCTGAGCTGGCAGTAACATGCCCCTTTATAGTAACTGTTAGTCTAATTAAGACTTCTGTTTAAATAGCTTAAAGTTTTCTTTCTATTACCTGGGGAATCATTCATCAGTTACCTTTGCAAGAATCAAATAAAATAGCTCATCTGGATTCAGGGAAGACCTGTGTTTTAGACTTCATATTTTTGGTAAAATGATTTCTAGAATGGACCTTCACTTTTGGGTTTTATAATCCCCAATCCTTTTGTAGGTCATGTGGATACTCATCTTCAACTAGAGAAAAAAATGGAGAGTCATACTTTCCTTGATTTTTTTTTATTTATACTATTTGATAACCTAGGTTTAGGTGTCAAATGAAACCAAATTATTGGAAACTTAAATTATACAAGGCATTATAGTAGGCGTTTAGGGGAAAATGTGAGGTTTATGAAAATAGGTTATAATCTGATTAGAAGCTGAAGCCTAAAAGTGGGGAAAGCCTGAACTCATAACAAACGATATGTCACAGCTCAGGCAAATGGCCAGTTGATAAAATGGTCAGTGATGGGTTGGCCCCAGTGGAATAGATTTAGAGGCAGCTCGTACAGTGTTTAGCTGGTATCAGGATGGGAGCTGGAGTAAGGGGCTGGCACAGGAGAAGATGCAGAGAAAGTTCCTTAGGCTGTGAGTCCCACGGGAGGGAGCATGGGTCCATGGAGCTTTGTAGAAGCAGTTCTAATTTCTCTGTCTCAGAGACACTTTGTTACTGCCGTGCATCTGCTATGCATCTCTCAATGCCTTCCTCTTCCTTCTCTTTTCTCATTGGTTCAAAACCAAATCAGGGTACATTTCAAACCCATTTTCAGTTGTAGTCAGTGATGGAGCATGAAACTACTTGCTTCCTTCCTGTAGTATTTTCTTTTTTTCACAATTACCTTTAAATTATTACCCACTTAGGTAGGCCTGTAAATTTACTTATCTGGGATACTGCTGTACCTCAGTGTATTGGTATTTGTAGAATCTGTATGCCACTAAGCCTTCTTTGAGAACTGGCTGCTGCTGCTATGGTTAACTCTTGACATGCCCCTTTCCCTATTCTGTGGTTAGACTCTAAGTGTATGGATCTGGGGTAAGAAACAATCTGACTAACCCGAATGTAGAAATTATCACTCATATCTTCAAGCACTGAAATGGAAAATAAAAGTTTCTTAATTCATTTGGAAGCAAAGTCTGACCTCAGCTAAGGTTATTTATAGACATTGTTTATCCTACGTGGTATGTGTGTTTGCTTGGCTGCAGAATGTTAATGCATTTGATTATGGGGTGCTGCCCCGGGCTACTCTGAGGATGTTACACATTTTTAATATACAAGCAATTTCTGAATTCTGAGACACATCTGTCCTCAGGGCTCCATAGAAGTTACTGTACAGCAGTACATATTAGAGTTCCACTGGAGGAAGCTGAGGGTTGTGGGTTCCACTCCTTGTAGAATCACACATGGAGCTCCTACTACAGAGAAGCATTCTTGCATTCCTTTGAGGGGAAGATTCACTGGTCCAGGGTTGGGCATGGCTCGCACATCCCTTTTCCCATTATCTTACTGGGGATTCCTGATGTACAGTTAGAGCTGAGAAACAATTGCAGTGGCTAATGATCTTCTAAGTGGAGTCTACCAGCCCTTTCCACAGTCTGGAACATGTTTCCAAAGGTCATCTGGTGTTTTGGAGGCACACTTTCCAGGATGAATGGGGGCCATGTTCATCAGTGCTAAATGTGTTGCAGTTCTGGCTGGTGTTTTGCTGGGGGTAAGTAGAGAATTGCTGAGTGTGATACCCTGTAGAGAGGAGTTGAACCACACAAAAGGAGCTTTAGCAAAATGGTGACCTAATAGAGAAAAAAGAAAGAGGAGAAACGGGGTCCTAAACAGGATCTTTCTGACAGAAGATCCTTACTGGAGGTTAAAAAGCTCTCCAAAGTAAATGGAGTCTTATGGCTGTTTTGGCTTGATTTTTGAATTAAGAGAGGGGGTTTAGCCCCATTTCTCTTTTATGTATTTTGATTTATTTATTATGTAGTTTCAAAAGCTGGGGCTTTAAGCAGAAGAGACAGTATTTTGAACTAAGTGAAGTAGAAGGCTGGAACCGTGTGGTAACAGTTTGGATGCTTATTTACTGTCAATAGAACAATGTTGCTTCTTTTGCTTAGATGTGTTAAAATGGACTATTTATATTTAGTGTTTGAATTGGACTCTTTTTTCTATTTTTTTTTCTGTCAGTAGCAGAGCAGTCAGCAGCACTCCAGCAAGGATCTCTGTCTCTGTGGTGGTCCCACGGTAAGCATCTGGTACCAGGTACAGGGTCTTCATGAGGTTCTGGCAAAATTCATAACAGAGGAGAGTGAATCACCCTCTGGAGAGGGCGGTGGGAGGTGTCAGTCATGGAATCAATCTGCTTTATGCCAAGAAACACAAGAAATTATCACACAAAAGCTTTTACATGCCACGCTGGCTGCTTTCCATGTCTGAGTGTTTGCCTTCATGGGTGGAACTCCATTCCTATGAGCTAGATTGGACACCCTCCCTATTTTAATTTATAGAGGCATGCAGCAGTCATAAATTATAAGCTTTAAACGCTAGCGTCAATAATGACAAATGAATTAGGTCATGTGATGTGCCTTGGTACGTATGCAGATGCTGTCTCATAAAAACAAATCTTCCAATATGTATGCATATATATATATTCATATAAATATATATTTTCTCCTTTAGGGTTTTTTTTAGATGCATGAATGCTTTAAAATGCAGCAGTGGTATTGTGTGGGTGTGCAGTTTATGTTACAATTAGCTGTTTCAGTATTATTGGTATTATTGCCATTTAAGGGGGTGTTGGGAGGTTGACGGAGTTGTAGCACCAGATACCTTGAATATGTACTTCTCACACAGACCAACTCCCTTCTTGCCATCACTGTCATAGTTCATGTTCAAGTTTGTTACATCATTCTCTTTAATTTTTAGAGAGAGACTCACTATATGGCTGAGGAGAAGTTTTTGGGTTTCAGTTGGGAAGAAAGGATCGGAAAGAGTTGTCATGGAATAGAGATGTAGATCTGGGCTTGGGAGTCAGCACCTGTGTTTCCATTTGTGTTTAGATGTAGACTAGAGCTGAGGAACTGCAGGTCAGTTGTTTCTTGTTCCTTGGTCCCCATCTCCTTAGGGGAAAAGGGGAAAAGAAAAAGTGCTCAACTGCTGTGGCTGGAACCAATTTAAAGACTTGGTTATGGATTTAAGGAAAACCCTAGTCTGCTAAGGAGATGATTTTGAAGGACCCAGTGGTTGGAAAGCTGGGGCTTCCAAAGCAAATGCAGTCTGTCAGCTGTATTCAGTTCTCTCTTTGAGCTAGGAAAGGGGATTTTCACTCTCTTAAATTATTATAATTTAAATGATTATGGTAATGTGGCATAATATCTTTAAATTTGCCCCTTGAACTATAAAGCCTAAAATATTCATTCTCTGCTCTCCAGGGGAAAAGTCACCCAGCCCTCACTATTCAAACCCTATGTATGGAGTTCAGCATAGAGAGTCCATGGGGGCCTTTAGTTTAAAAAAGCTAAGTTCTATTCTATCCTAGACATAAAGTTGGATGCCGAGCTTGCATTTCCCCAACAGTCAAATTAATTGGTCCCTTTGATTTTGGTCCTAATGCTTTAAGATTTTTTAGATTGTTACTTTATCAAAAGAACAACAATTCCTTTTATAAATAGATATGAAATATTTCAAGTCAAAACACTGCTTTTTGACCCTTTACCTTGGTAACAACTTTAGTCCTTTTGATTCCTTTATGGAGTCTCTGAAGAGAATATGTTTACAAAATCTCTTTTCCAAGACTTCTTTTTCAAATAGCTCTCTTTTTGGGGGGAGCACAGTTAGTCCTAAGATTTCCTGGCCAAAATTGGGTGCTATGATTTGTTCTTTTCTGACTGTGAAGTTGGAAGGATACAGGGGTTGATGCTGTCAGGGCTCTGTCATTAAGTTTTATTGACAGGCCAGTCTATGACAGGAGAGAATGCTGGTGACCTAGACAGACCAGAATGGATGAGCAACAGAGGGAGAGGCAATGGCTGGATTGGATTTTTGTTTCCTGTGAGTGTCCAGTCCTGAGAGCTCCAACTTTTCCATTGGCCCAGTTAGTCAAAGTTCATTTACCGCCAGTTGGTCCTGAATGTTTTATCTTGTTCCCTCTCAGGATGTGACTCTCAGAACTTAGACTATGCCTTTACTTGGGAGCATGATTCTTTCAAATACAATTAGCTAAAGATTGTTGAATTTAGGACAGACTTAATGCAATGATGAGGACCTTGTAGGATATTGGTTCTCAACCTGTGACCCCTTTCTTCTATCTCCAAAAATTTACAACACAATTCCTAACAGTAACAAAATTGCAGTTATGAAAGTAGCAATGAAAATGATTTTATGGTTGGGGGTCACCATAACTTGAGGAACTGTATTAAAGGGTCAGAGCTTTAGGAAAGTTGAGAACCACTAGTATAGGAGAAAATAGAGAGCAAGATCACATGAAGACAGAGCTGAGGCAGATATTAGCTGCCACAAGCAGAGAATACCAGAGCTACAAGCTGGAAGAGGCCAAAAAGCATTCTTTTCTTGGGGCCTTTGGACACTTTGATTTTGATATTTGTTCATTTGAGGTATAAGAGAATTTATTTTTGTTGTAAAATACTGCCTGATGGCTTGAAGTTTATGGTGGCAGTCCCCATAAAGTAATACAGTCTTCTTGACTTCGGGTAAAGAGAACACAAGCAGTTCTGTTTTTTTCAAGCACTTACTGAAGGTCACATACTGACAGTATGTGATGTGTGCCACAGTCACCCCATGCTGCACTCTGAGGCCAAACTTGTGCCTCTGGTTTCTCTGCTGGGCTGGCATGTTTCCTCATAGGCAAAGACACTAGGCTGTTCTTTAGTTTCTTCTCGTCTTCCAACACCATGCCTGGTCAGTCAATAAAAACGTTTGTTGTATAAAAGGTTGAGTGAACGGTTGTATAAAAGGTTGATGCTCCACTAAATGATAATCTTTTGAAAAGTACGCTGGATACAAGCGTGTCCCACCAAGCAGTTCTAGACCAACTAGAGAAAGTGTGGAGAGCTGGGAATGCATTTGAATTGTGAAGCTCAACACAGCTCCTCCTCCTTTCATCAGCTCCAGCTGTGGAATTAGACGGTTTCCATTAGCCTGAAGCTGATGCTTCTGAAGCACACACCTTGTGTTTCTAAGACACCCTGGGCCCAGTTGTTAGCTTTCTGTTTATCTGTTTGTCTAATGTGACTTGAATAAAGTAGGACATGGGAAGTACATAGATACCATCCAATAACTGGAAGGCCCACAGAGTGCATGCTGGTAAAGATTATTATCATTCTAGTTCTCTCGTTTCCTTGTTACTCTGCCATTACTAAGTGTATGGCACATCTAAAGCTAAAACCTGGTGTTATTTCCCTCCCGAATTTAGTCCTATGAAGTTCTATTTTTCTAGATACCCACGCTTAAAACTTTAAAGACTGGTATCGGCTTCTGTTCCTATGAATGCATCGATAAATTCCTTGTACTATTTTAGCCACTTGTCTACTTTTTTGAAAAGTGCCCTTCTAGTTCAAGTCAGAGCTGCAAGGAAGACACACCTGGGACGCTAGTACATTTTAAAGGTAGTCCAACTCAGGGTTAAAAGTGTGTGTGTGTGTGTGTGTGTGTGTGTGTGTGTTTGTGTGTGTGTGTGTTTGTGTGTGTGTATGTATAAAAGATACACAATGTAAGTATTCATATATATATATATGTATATATATATATACAACTATTTCCCTTCTCTCTTTCCTTTCCTTTCTCTTCTCTCTCCTTCACCCCTTTCCTCTACCACTCCTTTTCTCCCTTTCTTCCTTCCTTTTATTCCTCCTTGCATGGACCCACTCACTACACACTCCAAGCTGGCACAAAACCATTATCATTTTGCCTTAGCTTTCTAAGCTCCGATACTCTTGGGTTTGACTACACCCAGTTTGTTATTTCTTATCCAACACAGCCACTGAGATCATCAGCATTTAATGTAGTTTCAATCCCCTCCTAAAATGATGTCCATTTAAAAAAAGTATTTTTAATACTTTAGCACATGGAAGGCTACATTATGCTACTCTTGACTCCCACAGAGCCCATATGTAGGAGCCAACCATTTAGAGAATTATTCTACTCATATCTTGATCCTTCTTAACCTGCAATCCCATCTCCAGCGTGCCAACAAGGTCTCAAGTTCTGGTAACTCAATTATTAAATATTTGTCACATAAAAACCACTTCTTCCACCATCCATATTGAACCCAATCAGCATTGTCACTCACCTAGACAATTTGAAGCATCTAACGCCTGCTTTGCCCATGTTGCCCCCTGTGCTCTATTCCTTGCACAGCATCTAGAAGGATATTTTTAAAAACATAAACCTTAAAATTCACATCAAACTTAGAGGATGCTTCCAATTTGAATGTTCAGTGGCCTGAGGGTCCCTTCATCCTTCCAGTCTTTACTCTCAGCATTCTTCTTGTTTGTGCATCCTGCTCTAAACATGCTGGCCTTTTCTTGTTCTACAAACTCTAAAACCAGTATCTGCAATAACAATGATGGTTTTGCTGAAGTCATAGACAGAAGCTAAGACTTCACTCTTCTGAGGCTCCCTGCTTCTGGCTGTAGCTCAGATCGGTGTGTGGTCCTTGTGTCTTTGGTTCTGTGAGTAGCAGCTACCAGGCTATGCCTCCTGATGGCAAAGCACACCCAAGTAATCAAGACTTCTGGGTGAGCATGATTTTATTACATCTAATTTCAGACAAGTAAGGCAAATGAAAGATACATGCTCAAGTCTGAAGTCAGTGAGAGGTGTAACCTCTGCTCAGACTGAAACTAGGAGAAGGAACAGAGGGTTGGGAACAAACATTCTCCCAATTGGCACGTTCTTCTGATTTCATCTATCTTCTATTAAGTTGGACTTAAATTTGTTTATACCTGAAATTATATTTAGCCTCTGAGTTTTTACTTTGTTCCTCAGCAAAGTGGTCAGCTAAGCCCCCAATAAAGATCTCTCAGAATTTCACTTATGTCTTATTCTACTTCTTCCTTGGAGCTCTCTCCACAAATGGTGAACTCTTATTTTTTTTTTTTTTGGTTCTTTTTTTTTTTTTTTTTTTTTTCAGAGCTGGGGACCGAACCCAGGGCCTTGCGCTTCCTAGGTAAGCGCTCTACCACTGAGCTAAATCCCCAGCCCCCAAATGGTGAACTCTTGACACCATTTGCTGATCTGCATCACCTAGGAAACCACAGGCCAGAACTTTTATCCTGAAGTGAGTTTCAGATAGGATTCTCAAATGAAGCGTTTGTTTCCTTCTACTTGATGGGCTTGGTAAGAGAAAACAAACAAGCCAACAAAACCTCGCCAGCCACTGAGCTGGCTTAGTGGTAAAGGCCCTTTACCATTAGGATGATGATGTAAGTTCTGGTCCTGGAACCCAGTGCAGAAGGAGAAAACTGACTCCTGCAAGGTGTTCTAGGACCTCCACATGGCGCAAGCACCATGACTTCCCTGTATCTTGCTCCAAACAAATAAATGCATTGGAAGGAAGGAAAGAAGGAAGGAAGGAAAGAAGGAAGGATGGAAGGACAGAAGGAAGGAAGAAAACCTCTCCAATTTCTTATTGTCTTAAAATGAGTCGACCCCTCCAATATAAATATGAAGAATTATTTGAAGGGGATTAAAATTAAATTCAATGATTGACTCATCAAAAGAGCCAATGAATTTTAGAATTACTTCCTTATTATACATTCATATTTAACCAATGTCTTTAATTGACTTGCTAAATCTATAACACTTGAAGACAAAAACAGGAAAGGTGTTAAGACTTCTCTAGAAGGTTATGGGTTATACCTAGAAATTCATCATGGTGGAAGGTGAATCAGAAGGACTGCCATAAATTTGAAGTCTGCCTGGACTGTATGGCAAGACATAGTTCAGCCAGGGCTACCTGCAGAGAGGATGCTTTTGTTTACACTTCTCTGTAGACCAGATAAAGACAAATGCATCAGCTATCACAAGATTCAAACCCCAACTCAAAAGCACCTATGATTGATTGGTTTCTGAATATTTATAACAACCTTAATATTAACCTCAGGGCACTTCCCAAATAGCCCATTTCATTTAGCCTGCATCTGAGTAAGGCACTGAGACATGGCACCCATGGAGACAGGGTGCAGGCCGGTGGAAAGAGGGTGCATGCTGGTGGAGACAGGGTGCATGCTGGTGGAGACAGGGTGCATGCTGGTGGAGACAGGGTGCATGCTGCTGGAGACACAATGCTGATAGAGACAGGATAATGGTTGTGGCATCCATGGCCTTTTGCCCCTCAGCCAGTTCAGATTTAGTAATGCCTGTAAGGAAATCTGAGCTCTCGATGTACCCATGTTTCTGTCTTACCACAGAGTCCTTTATATCAGACTCTTCTAGAACTTTAGGGATGGGCCATTTGGGTGAATTATTTCCAGTTTAGAGATGGAAGTGAGTCCAGATGTCAGGGTTACTTTATCCCTTGGAGGTACCTGCCCTGGAGCCAAAGAATAGTCAACATAGCAAAGCTTCACTTACACCTCACTGGCAAACCCTATCTCCCTGAGCTGCAGAAAATGCCTTTGAGGTAGTTAATGCAGAAGAGGGACTGAATTCAAAGTTGTGATAATATAGTTAACAGTCACTTGAAGGAAGGCCTGTTTTATTTTCTTAGGAAAAGCAATTAAATGACAAATGTGAGTTCCCCAGAAGTGATGTAAGCTCTCTCCTCTGCCTATAGAACACTGATGATGTAACGTTGGTGCCTCATGGATGGCATCCAACTTTGACATTTGCCTGTGAGGAGGAACTGAAAAACCTGTGTTGACCTAGTTTTTAAACAATGTGGGCATTTAAGTATAATTTTGTTTCTTTAACTACTGGTCTAATAATACAGCCATGTTTTGAGCATTTCCGTGTGCTGGGCATAGCTAGATGCTTGGGAATTAATTATCAGAGTAAGTCTCAAAGCCAAATACCTTCATCATTCTCTTACATTCTAGCCAGTGTGGCCTGTTTTTCCAGCTTCACAGAAATAATCGGCAAAGTCTCATTTTTTTTTCCTCAGAAGCATCTCTGTTAACACTCAGGTACAAGGATGCTCCCTTCAAATCTACTGACCTTCCATTCCACTGCCTTATTTCCATCCCTCAGTTCTGTTATGGTTGGTTAGTCTAGGATCCCAAGGGCATACAGGTGTTGTGAAAGTTGTTTCCATCTCTCACAGGTCAAGCAGAAAGGGGAACCCAGCCAGCTAGTCCTGGATCAGCCCTGTCTTGGTTCTAACACTCTTTATCAAGCACAGGTCCCACTTGGTCCCATGAGTAAGCATCAGATTCATGCCTATGCTCTCCACGATCCAGGTGTTCGTTCATCCTGCTGTTTTATCTCATGCTTGCTTAAAAGGACTCCGTCCCTACTCTTGTAGCTCTCTACTGTTCTCTGTGCTCTAATACCATGGAAGTGAAGCTAGGTAGTTGACTTAGAGACATTTTTAGACTCTGAAAAAATACACTCATTGAGAAGTGGGTATTAGCCCAAATGCTTGAATTACCCTAGATGCACAGAACACATGAAACTCAAGAAGGATGACCAAAATGCGAATGCTTCACTCCTTCTTTAAAAGGGGAACAAGAATATCCTTGGCAGGGAATAGGGAGGCAAAGTTTAAAACAGAGGCAGAAGGAACATCCATTCAGAGCCTGCCCCTCATGCGGTCCATACATATACAGCCACCAAACTAGATAAGATGGATGAAGCAAAGAAGTGCAGGCCGACAGGAATCAGATGTAGATCTCTCCTGAGAGACACAGCCAGAATACGGCAAATACAGAGGCGAATGCCAGCAGCAAACCACTGAACTGAGAACGGGACCCCCGTTGAAGGAATCTTAGAAAGGACTGAAAGAGCTTGAAGGGGCTTGAGACCCCCATATGAACAACAATGCCAACCAACCAGAGCTTCCAGGAACTAAGCTACTACCCAAAGACTATACATGGACTGACCCTGGGCTCCGACCTCATAGGTAGCAATGAATATCCTAGTAAGAGCACCAGTGGAAGGGGAAGCCCTGGGTCCTGCCAAAACTGAACCCACAGTGAACATGATTGTTGGGGGGAGGTTGGTAATGGGGGGAGGATGGGGAGGGGAACACCCATACAAAGGGGAAGGGGGAGGGGTTAGGGGGATGTTGGCCTGGAAACCGGGAAGGGGAATAACAATCGAAATGTAAATAGGAAATACTCAAGTTAATAAAGATGGGGAAAAAATAGATTCAGATTCAAAAAAAAATACTAGAATCAACTCTTCTTAGAAGGCCAAGTGTTGATTCTGATTCATCACCAGGGACTCGCCCTTCTATTTTGGGAATTGACTTCTCATATAGATTAAATCTTTCTGGCCAGGGTATTCCATGGTGTTTAACACACTTCCCTAACTTAAGTCTTGGAAAGAGAAGACTGTTTAATTCTCATATTCATTTGTTTATAAAACTGATATTTTTTGCACACTTTCTATGTGCAAGTACTATTCCTAGCATGAAACAAAATAGAGTGTCTTCATTGACACGTGTTTCGAAGAAAGATGCAAAGACATAAAAATTGAATACTCAGAATGCTAAATATTCATAAATGCCACAGAGAATGATAAAAACAAGTGTTGGGAGAAGGAGGAAGGCACTCGTGGTCATTGCTATTATAAAGCAGGTAGTCAAGGCAAAGCTCACAGAGCAAAGGATGCTTGAGGGAGCTGAGTCAGAAGCTCTGATGGAAGGCAGGCTGGGCAGAGAAGGAAAGTCTTTGGTGTGGATGCATTTCCTGCATCTTGTGGAGAGCAAGGAGGCAGGGTGGTGGGAGAAGTGGATGCATGGTTCCACATGCTAGAATCAACTCTTCTTAGAAGGCCAAATGTTGATCCTGATTCACCACCAGAGGCTCGCCCTTCCATTTTGGGAATGGACTTCTAATATTGAGCCATGGTGAGTCCTAGGCGGAGTGGTTATAGAGGCAGTGGAGAGAGGAATGCAGGGCTGTATCACTCTAGAAGGATCTCTCACGTCACTCAAAGTGAACTAGAGAACTCTGAAGGATTCTGAGCATAGGAAGACTGTAACGTGACTCATCTTTCCATAGGACATATGGGATTTTGGTGAAAATGGTCTGCAAGGGGGTGTGGGGATGAGGAAGCTTTTCTTAAAACCAGTGAACCCATGAGTCATGTGTATTCTTTTTGGCTCTCTCCTTAAATTCCATTATAATAATAGCGCACAAGATAGCAATTATAGGGGATGGAGAAATGGCTCGGTGGTTTAGAGCACTTACTACTCTTGTAGAGGACTCAGATTTTATGTCCCCACACCCACATGGCATCACAACTCTTGCCCTCTTCTGACCTCCACAAGCACCACATAGCATTTGTCTCATACACACGCCACACACATGCAAGCCAAACACTCTTGCACAACACAGAGTAAATAAATAATTTTCTTAAAAATCAATTATAGCCAATTATAGTCAGGCAGGGTGGCACATTCCTGTACCCCTAGTAGTTGGGAGACAGAAGAGAAGGCTTGTCAAAAGTTAAAGGCCAGTGTGGGCTATATAATGAAATCAAGGCTTGCCTGAGTCCATAGTGGGATTTTTTTTTCTTTTCTTTATTAACTTGAGTATTTCCTATTTACATTTCGATTGTTATTCCCCTTCCCGGTTTCCAGGCCAACATCCCCCTAATCCCTCCCCCTCCCCTTCTATATGGGCTTCCTCTCCCCATCCTCCCCCCATTATCACCCTTCCCCCAACAATCATGTTCACTGGGGGTTCAGTCTTGGCAGGACTAAGGGCTTCCCCTTCCACTGGTGCTCTTACTAGGCTATTCATTGCTACCTATGCAGTTGGAGCCCAGGGTCAGTCCATGTATAGTCTTTGGGTAGTGGCTTAGTCCCTGGAAGCTCTGGTTGCTTGGCATTGTTGTTCATATGGGGTCTCAAGCCCCTTCAAGCTCTTTCAGTCCTTTCTCTGATTCCTTCAACGGGGGTCCTATTCTCAGTTCAGTGGTTTGCTGCTGGCATTCACCTCTGTATTTGCTGTATTCTGACTGTGTCTCTCAGGAGAGATCTACATCTGATTCCTGTCGGCCTGCACTTCTTTGCTTCATCCATCTTATCTAGTTTGGTGGCTGTATATGTATGGACCACATGTGGGGCAGGCTCTGAATGCGTGTTCCTCTGCCTCTGTTCTAAACTTTGCCTCCCTATTCCCTGCCAAGGGTATTCTTGTTCCCCTTTTAAAAAAGGAGTGAAGCATTCGCATTTTGGTCATCCTTCTTGAGTTTCATGTGTTCTGTGCATCTAGGGTAATTCAAGCATTTGGGCTAATAGCCACTTATCAATGAGTGCATACCATGTGTGTTTTTCTGTGATTGGGTTTTTTATCTAAAAAAAAAAAACTTATAAAAGATGTGTGTGGTGGTAGAGAGACAATTTCATCAGCGATAATATGATATATCCATGTGTGTACATACATATATACATACATGCATGCATATCTGTATACATACTAAAATATAGATGCTTATACACTAATCACACATATACACAATTTAAAAATGAAAATCACATAGAAATATGCTCCCAAGAACTGTTTATATCTGTAAACAAATGGCCTACACTTCCATTGTTCATTGACTTTTATTTTGAGGAAAGGTAGTAAATAATATTTTTGAAAACAAATATAGGTAAGAACTTACAACATAAGTTGACATTTTGCAACTTAGCCTTCTGCAAAGCAAGTAAAGAATCAGGAATCCTGTGCACTCCAGAGAATCCCAGAGGGTTCAGCAGTTGGAGGGCTCTGTCTCTAAGTTGGAAGTTACAGCATGGATAAGTCTAAGAACAGGTATTGAGAAAGGACTCCACATAGATCACACAGGTGCTTGGATTCCTGCCTTTAACCCAGAAAAACTAGGAGCACTGGTCACATCAGACATCAACCTGAAGACCTGAGATTACCTTGGTGTCACTGAGCCAGGGAGTGAGTCCCCTGTCACCTCTCCCCTGCCCAGAGTCCCCTCAGCTGCAACCAACCGTGTGTACATTCTCAGCCAGACACTAAGAAAAGTACTGATAGATACTGATGGCCTAAAAACCCCTGTCAAAGAAGCTGGCCTGTTGTCAGGCCCAGGGGGACAAAGTGGTCCTTAAATCCTACTTATGCTCAGTCAGTCGTACTACATCGGAGGAAGCAAAGCAGACCAGGACATCCATCATCAATACTTCCCAACCACTGAGGAGACTGGAATGTGAGCGCCTTTGTTCAGGAAAAGTAAAGTTGCTTTGAACCCTGTCCTTGGCTCTCCTTGATGATGAACTATAATGTACAGGCTAAAATAGATCCTTCTTGTCCTAAGTTGCTTTTGGTCATGATGCTTATCATATCATCAGAAAGCAAAGAGGGGCCACCTGAATCTTCACATGTCTGCTCTTAGATCCAGGATGCTTCTCACCAAACCATCACTTCCTTCAGAAGGACCCTTCATAATTAAAACTTTAGAATTGACCTCCACACCCCGTCTCCTCCTTTCTTGTCTTGTCTTCCTTCTTTTGAGTTTACTTCTTGCTATTCTTTGGGTTATCTTTCTCTGTCCTCAGCTTTAAGCATCTTGACTATTGTACCATCTTGTAGAGCTTCATCGTGTTGCAGTCTCAGAGACAAATAACTCACTCTCTGGATGACATGATATCACCTACTGACACTGACAGAAGCTTGCACACTTCCACTGCAGCAGAGCTCAGAGGGCTAGCTCGGGCTGCCATACCATGAGGAAGGAAAAAAGATTCAAAGTAATGGGGGCAAGGAGACAAGGGGGGGTAGCTTCTGAGCCATGACAGGACAGAGCCACCCATGTACATACTATACTGTCCCAGGTGAATCCATGAGTTCATATGCCTGGGTTTATGTAGAAGGGTATCTTTCCTGATGATGCAGATCTTGCCTGATACATTGAATATCTATGTTGGCTGAGACACTCTCAAATATTAATATGTGTCTATGGTGCCCATCAAATATGATTTTTTTTATTTATTTGGTGCTCAACCTGAGCATATATGCTGGGAGAAGCAGTTGGTGGTAACTAGAAAGTCTTTAGATATACTAGTTCTGATACTTAGAGGATCTCTATGAGACATACCTGAGAAATGAAAACTGTTCCACTATCTATCCCTTCTGCAATGAGAGGTTTGTGTGTGTGTGTGTGTGTGTGTGTGTGTGTGTGTGTGTGTGTGAGAGAGAGAGAGAGAGAGAGAGAGAGAGAGAGAGAGAGAGAGATCATCAGGAAGGGTGTGTGTGAAAAGCCTGATGGGTTTTTCCTGTTCACTTGGATATCTCTGTAGTGTACATTTCCCAATTGCATTCAGATAATGTCAGAACTAGACAGTCCAGGGACATTTATTCAGGTTCTGGAGTCAGAACCTCCACTCCAGAGCTTGGGCTTAGCAGAAAGCACAGCACTCAGCTAAGGCCCTAGCCTCATCACAAAAGGCGTGGTTAGTACTTTCACTCCATGGGGCTTTGCCAGTCCCTTTAGCTAAGCTGACTCAGTCTTGGACATTGATGCTGAGTACATTTTCCTCTGGGCCACACAGAAGGGCTGCACCTGAGAGCTTTGGTCAGCTGCTCTCAGAAATGTCTGTCACTCTAGAACTATAAAACAGCTAATGACATACTGCTGTCCCATATGCTACCCAAGTCAGTGTGGCTTTAATTATTTCTCCTGGGATGAGCTCAAAGACTCAGAGATTCTCAGAAAACTTGGAATGAGGCCATGACTTAATTTTCACCCAGTCAGGGTGTGATTGGATCCCTGGCAGAGCTTACAGCTGTGGCCTATCTGCATTGGAGCAATGATGTGCACAGCTGTTACTATGGTGACCTTCAAAACTCAGAGGGTGTGGGAATTTAGAGATTCCCATGGGAACACTGAAGTTCCTTACACCAGGCCTCTGTAACCTGTCACTCACAGGCTTTCAAATAGAAGTTGTACTGAGCAAGATTCATAAAAAGCTAGTTCCCTGGCATCTACATGCAACAAAAACATGACATTTAATGGAGGAATAATTTTTCTATGAATGAGAATGTGTGTGCATGCATACGTGTGTGTGTGTGTGTGTGTGTGTGTGTGTGTGTGTGTGTGTGTGTGTGTGTGTGTTCTATTTGCAATATTTTCTGACAAGGTAGGACAGGTCCCAGGCATCCATTTTTTTTTTTAGTTCCTAAAATTACAACAGTTTTCTTGATCTCTAGTTAATCATAGGAAACCCAACATTTTCTTCTCCTCTCCCTATGCTTTTAATGTTAGTCCTTTGTAATAGATCCAATTTTAGTCATAGTTTAATTGCCTATCTACCATGAACTATTGAGTTTCTACACTGTATCATTTATGTCTGGTTTTCATATATAAAAATGTTGTAAAAAGAGAAGAAACAGTGATAGCTAGTGTCTTCTTATGTAATTTAACCATTGAAAAAAATCTCTCAGCATGGGCCAGTGAGATGGCTCAGTGGGGAGAGACATTACATAAAGCCTTGATGACAGGAGTTAGATTCCTAGATTTCACGATGTGGCAGGGAAGAGCCTACTCTACTTAAGAGCTGTCCTCTGATCTCTTCATGTGCACTATGGCATATCCATACCCATGTGCACACAAAATTAAGTAACTAATTGGATTGAGTTTAAAAGAAATTTAAATTTTCTAAATACTTTAAAAATCCAAACGATCCAGTTTAGTGAAGTAACATGAAGAAATGATGCATATCAATCTATAAAGTCTACAAATGAAGAACATTCTTTATGTGATTGATAAGACATTTTCCCCAATCTCAATGTTGAATTAATCAAAAGCCACATTCGTTCCCTCATTTAGTCAGTGAACACACTCATTGGACACATGGTCTGCAAAGGGTAGGGCCTCTGCATACCCCCAGGCATCAATTAGTGAGATCCTTGGTTTGTAGAAGCTTACAGTCTAGAGGAGGATTGAGGACAAGTGTACCAGTGCATATGACTGTACAAATGCTTACAAGTGTACAAGTACAGTTCAAAATGGAATCACAGTAGTGGATCAAAGAAAGCAGGAGAACTACAGAAACACACATGAAATATTTAATGTAAGAACATGCTTGGGTAAGCACAGAGCTTCTGTATGCTCTTCACTGAGGTGTAGAGGAAAGGGACTTTTGTACCTGTATACAGACATATATGCCTTTCAAGCATCATAGAGAGCTGTACTCAGGGCTTAATACTTTAGTGAGTGACTGAGGAAGATCTGCAAGAGAAGGCATCTACCTATGCCTTCTTCTGATAGCAAATGCATTTTATATCTTACCAAGAGTGAAGACTGCTTGCAGGTGAGGGTGGCATGTTGAAGGTGGGGCAACATTTTGAGCTGTGCGAGAAGATAGGCCCTTTGTGTCAGATGGATCCCTGGGAGAAAGGCCCAGAAGAGAGAAGAAGACATATAGATCAAGTACCTGCCATCTATCGGGTGTTCTACTTAGCATCTTGCTTATGCAAAGGTGTTGCTCCCATTAGACAGAATAGGGAACAAATATTACAGAATTTCACACGAAATTATCCAGTCTGCTCAACTTTTCATAGCAACGTGGCAAGAGAATAAAGGATGTGGGATTTGACTCCTTGACTGCAGGATGCCAAAACATTTAGTCTGAGTTTTAATCAGCACTTCCGTGTTCTCTAAGCCACAGATGCATTACCTGTATTTAGCTTACAGATAACAAAGATAATACAATTTACATTTTCTTCTCTGCATATAATCTTATTTACACTTTAACATTTCTCTGGAGTATGATATTATATGATATAATAGCACATATTAATAATTTAAATATCCTTTTGAAAGCCCTTAGGAAATAAAATGTAGGGAAAAGCCATGCTCGTAAATTGGCAAGAGAAAGTATCTTCTCAATTGAGGTCCTTCCTCCCAGGTGTCTCCAGCTTGTGTCAAGCTGACAAAAGTCTAACCAGGAAAGCATCATAACATTGTTTCACTTAAGAGTACATAATTTTATCCTAATTTGAAAAATAGGAAGTTTGTAAAAGCTGCACATTTCATCACATTTTAATATTTAAGAATTTTAATATGCTTATATTTAATATTTCATAGAAATATCTATGATCTGTTTCAGTTGATTAAGAAGCCAGATTCAAAGAGTGAGCACTATATCACCCATTTTTAAAAAGTCTAATATTTCCCCATCTCCTTAGAGTATACCATATGAAGTTTTCTTTTAAAATATTCAGGACCTGTGGCCATTATCCTAAAATAGAGTCAGACATTAAAATAGGCAATTGTCTTAGTTATTTTCTATTGTTATGATAAAAATATCATGATCAAAGGCAATTTAGAATGGAAAAGTGTTTATTTCTTCTTGTATTTCCAGGTATAGCCCATCATTAGCAGAAGTCAATGCAGGTGTTCAAGGCAGAAACCTTGATGAGGGACTGAAGCAGAAGCCATGGAGGGGTGCTGCTCACGGGCTTGTTCCCATGACTTGCTCAGCCTGATATTTTGCATATCGTAGGGCCACCAGCCCAGGGATAGCACCTCCCACAGTGTGCTGAGTCTTCCTACTTTAATAATTAACCAAGAAAATGGCTCCAGGTTTGCCTACAGGACGATATGACAGAGGCATTTTCACAGTTGAGGTTCATTCTCCTCTTCCCAGAAGAGCCTCGCTTGAGACAAGTTGGCAAAAAAAAACTAACAAACACAGCGAAACACATCAGCATTCACTTAAGAGTGAAGCAGAGTTCTATCCTAATTTGAAAAATACGAAGTTTTTTTGAGCCAGGAAATTTCAGCTAAGGAGAATCGTTCAAAATTTCATTATATGTCTGTGATCTGTTTCAGTTGAATTAACATTAATGAGCTGAAACTCCAAAGTCATTAAAAAGTGCCTGGCAGACTACAAGGACTACTTTTGAGTGATACTGAGCAGACAGGTTCTAGAGGGATCTCATGGGCTATTAAGCTCTTATATGATTTATTGTGCCCCAGACATTGCATACTTTGGGAATAGAATAGAATTTCTACTTGGTTACACAGAGGTGGCACGTCTTGTGTGTATTGATCGTTTTGAGAAAGAGTAAGCGGCAGGAGGGGACTATTCTAGTTTCAGTGCTCTGAAGATTGGTGGCAGTTCAGCTCCTGTTTGTAGGTTTTCTTATTCATATACTCAGACAGTGAGCCAGGAGATAGACTGATGCTGCTGGCCTTTCCCCTACCGCACTTTGACTCAGCTTCCTTAAATACTCCCTTTCTAGAGTTGGGGTATCCCCTTTCTGTGGTTTTGGTACGATCTGAGAGTACCCCCAAAGGTTCATTTTTTTTTAGAAGTTTCCTGTACACTGTGGAGAGCCTAGGGTTCCACAGTAAGCTATTCTTATTAGAGTGGATTGTTAGAAATTGATGCCATCCCACATTAGCTAGTTCTCTGTTGTTGTAAAAATATAAAATATAAATAAGTATGGTGTCTTTTACCCCGCTAGGTCTGCACTGCAGTGCCCCTAGATATCTGCTAGATATCTTGGTGGAAACACATCCCAGCCACACACTTTCCTACACTCAAACCCTCAATAAAAGAACACACGACACAATAATCTTAGATCCAATTGATAAGATATAATTGCCCACTTAAACATACATAGCCCGGTACCATCCATCCCTTAGGAATATTGATAACAACCTGTAAATACACAGAGAAAAATCTTAACATCCCCTGCCATGGCTTCTGCCCTCTCTCCTCTCTCCTGTCTCTTCCTCTCCTCGTCTCCTCCTCTTCCTTCAAACTTCTCTCCCGCCCATCCTTCCTTCTCCTCCAATGACAGGCCTCCTTCTATCCTGTACCTGCCCCTCACCTGTACTTTACAAATTCAATGGGGAGAAGGTTCTGGTGAAGTCACCTGATTCCTGAGTACTGACTAGGCAGCTGTCCTTGGGGCAGTGGAATTAGCATCAAAATACAGATAACTTCAGGGCAAACCACAACAGTTCTCCCTGTGACCATTTGTTCTCTGCCACTGTGTGATGCAGACGGGGGTCCTCACCAGAGACTGAGTGGATAGAGCCACTCAATCTTGGACTTTTAAACTTTGATCCAAATATACCTTTTTCCTTACAATATATGCAGCTTCAGATAGTTTTTTATTAGCAACGAAATAGGCTAATCCCACCCCTCAACACATCTTAGTACTACTTAATGAGCACAAGCAAAGAGCTGACACAGGAAGATGCTTTACTGGCCTTGCAGCCGATCTTGAGGAAGAGCTCACATTTCTAACTGAACCTGCCTCCTGATGCAGCCGTGGCATATCAATTACTATTCTGTCACTGTGATAAAACACCATCACCAAGGTAACTTGTGGAAGGAAGAGAGTATTGTGGCTCCAGAAGGTTAGAGTCACAATGGCTGAGAAGCATAGCATCACTCTGAAGACTTGGCAGCTGGAGCAAGCTGAGCGATCACATCCTTGACTGCCAAGCAGGAAGCTGAGAGAGTTAACTGGGAGTGGCCTGAAGTTTTAATCTCAATATCAGACCTAGGTAGTTTTGAGAATAGAGTTTTAAATTAGCCCCAAACTCAGCAGCGGGAGCTGACTCAGGAAGACAGATTGTTAAAAAAACGAAAGAGAACTACTTTGCTTATCACCCGGTGGGAGTAACTGTTCTTTGTTCTGCCGCTGTGATGTTTATTTAAGCCCCTACTGTCCCTTCCAGCCATTACAACCTGCAGAGAGCAATCCAGGAAACCGATGGCCCAAGTCTAACCAGAGGTGTTTCAAATGCAGATGCTTCATCAATGCTGACAAACTTTTAAAAATAATGAGGACCTGAAGACCCGACCCTTCTCCTGATTTAGTAGCTCTTGAGTGAGGGTCTCCCAGCTCTGGGGATCTTTCAGTTTATTTCTCCAACAAGGTTGCACCATCTAAATCTCCACAAATAGTACCATCAGCTAGCGACCAAGAGTTCAAATACCCAAGACTATTGGGACATTTCTCATTCAAACCACCACACCAGGAATGAGCTACTTGGATTTTGTCTCATGACGTAATGTGCTTTGCTGAAGGCTTTCAGTTGCAGTGGACCAAAAAAAAAAAAAAAAAAAAAAAAAAAAAAAGACAGTTATTTAATAATAAAATTAATGATGATAATGAATAATATTAATCTTACAATTATTAATTATTCACTAAATCATTCACATTGATGTCAATGCCTTTCCAGTAGGCAGTGTGTGTTGCCTCTGGGGTAGCTCAATGGTTCCAAATAGCCCTCTGGCTGTTATATTAACTCTTACCATACCATGAGGCTCTCCATATCCATTCTGCTTCCTCCTTCTTCCCTCTCAGTGTCTTATTTGAAAAGTTCTTATGGCTTCTTCCTTCTCCTCTTTCATGGACATCTGCTTCTTCCCCCAACCTTCCAATAAAGCCCTAGCCTTTTCCATTTATTTCAGTGTTTGGCCCTTGGAGATTTCAAACTGGTATTCCCTTATAGACAAAACAGTCCAGCTAGTATTCATTTCACTTCTTCTGCTTGATGCAAGTGTTACTGATCAATTACAGTCATTACCTAAGTGTAGTCCTGCCTCCATGTGGACTCAAGTAATCATAGATTTATGCTCACTTCCCAATAGCATCCAATCCAGATGATATCCCTGCTTCCATAAATCCTCTTCCAAAGTCTCCCAGTACAAACTCACATCCAGTAAGTCCTCTATAACACTCTCTTATTGAGACTGCCGAGGATCCAGCTACCTCATAGTGCATCGTAGAGAATGCTTGTCTTGGCTATGGGGATAGCAAGCCAACTTTGCTCAGCTTCAGCGTGGTGGTTTTGGTGACCTTTGCTAGAGGACACTGACAACATTATTCTAGCAGATAATTTGCCAGAGATTTCTGAACCCCTGTATTTACTCATTTCTTGACTTGTTTATTCATTCGGTACACAGTTTTGAGCAGTTTTAAGGACTTTTGGACAATGGAATATGAGAGCGACTATGTGCTTCTGACCATGGAGGTGCTATGTAGACACTGACATCTTTCCTCGTGGCTTGAGGTCAAGCATGGTGCTAGCTCCTCACTTAGGTAGTCACCAGCTCTTCTTGGAGTAGTAATAATAATTACTTCTGTAGATGAGAATACTCTGGCTAGAAAAAAGTTGAACAGGCTCAACTAGAAAATGTGTGTGGAGAAGGCAGGATTTGCAAAGCTCCTTGCAGTCATGTTGTGCACAAAGTTGCCTCGACTGCTACAAACAACATTGATTTTCTACCTCGGATGAATTAGCAAGCCAGCTTTGTTTTAAGAAAGAGAAGATTTATATATGACCAGGACTATAAAGTCTTCTGCTGTAATGCTAATTATTCACCATCATTAGTCATATTTATATAGAATTAATCACTGCATTAATATAATTAGCATGCTAATATATATTAATCGTTGTATTAATAACGGATCGTTCCAGCAATATATTAGAGCTGGAGTGGCCTAAACAACAGAGTTGTTTTCTTAGAGTTCTGGACCCTAGAATATCCCATTCTTTAACTATGGCCATCTTCTTGGCTTATAGACTCTGGTGTCTCTGCTTGTAAAAATATCTACCTACGTCATAAGGGCCCCACCCTTGTGTCCTCATCTGATCCCAATTATCTTCCAAAGATGCATCTCCTAGTGCCATCACACTGGGACCAGGGTATATCTTCCAAAGATGCATCTCCTAGTGCCATCACACTGGGACCAGGGTTCAAAAAGAAGTTTGCAGCATGAACATTCAATATGTAAATCTACAACATGTTGTCTCATCCGCTGTAGATCCCCTGAGATCCTAGAGTATGCCTGACAGGGGCTCTGAGGGGTTTTTCTGTATAGCTTTTTGTTTTTGTTTTTATTTTGTTTATTTCATTTAATCCAAAGCTTCCACTTAAGCTCCATGGCACCAGAGACTCCCTGGCTTGCTGTGGACCTGTCATGAAGATTTAACAGTCCTACAGCCAAGGGCGGTGATAAGAATGAGGGGCAGGAGAAGAGGGTAGCCTTCTGTTTAACTCAGTTCCACTTTACTAATCAAACCAGGGTGGTTCTGACAATAAACAGAATGAAAACGTGAAGAAAATACACAACACTGAGCCTTTTATACCTTCCTACAGATAATGTGATTTCCAGTCAAACCACATTCCTTTTAAAGCCTGTAACTCCTAGTTGGAAAATTCCCAAAATAAGCCATGTCACTGCATTTATATCTTTTAATTAGCTAAACACACAAGATAACATTGCAATACACACAGAATTAGATAATAACAGAGTGAGGCCTTTTACACCTGGCCTATCTTGCCACAGGGAACATAGGCAGTGTGTTCTCACAGCTCCTGGACTTCTATGTTGTGATCCATACTCTGTCGTCTTCTTAGAGGTAGCTGCTCATGAAATTTGGGGACACTTTTAAAAATGCTGTTTACTATCTTTACAGATTTTTGTTTCGTGTATATGTATACTAACATCTTGTATTTCTAGTTTCATAAGAAAGCAAGATTTATAAAGAGTACATAGGTTCAATTTATAACGTTACTAAAGTATTATTTATAAAAGTCATAGATACCTCATTTCAGAATTTTTCTCTCTTGTTTCAATTAAATATAAATTAGAAGAGAAAGAAGGAGAGCAATAGCAATGCTTTGGGTTTTTAATTGTAACTTTTCTTTTAAATTTGAGATGTAGGGCTCATTAACCCAGCTACTTTTGATGTAGCCAAGAATGGCCTAGAATACCTCATCCTTCTGCCTCTCCCTCTCAAGAGCTGGACTTCCAAATGCATGTCTTTAAGTGTTTTTGTTGGCATGCATTAACTATGCATAATAATAGGTTATGACATTTTCATATATGTACATAGTCAATGTGCTCGAATTCACTAGCTTCTTACCGTCTCCTGTCCCTGTCCTCTTCCCTCTCCTCAGTCTCCTGTCCCTGTCTCTTCCCTCTCTTTCCTCTCCTCAACCAGCCCCCTTCAGTTATATGGTAATATGAGTTCAGTTAGGTTTGTCTACAGGAGCATGGGTATATTATACCGTCAAGAAAAAGGTGTCTCTGCATCCCCATGAGCCATTACCTATAAATCCCCAGGGAGCACTAAGCCCCTCACATGTCCATCACAGTGTGTTGTGCCCAACTCATGGAGACCTTGCGCAGGCAGCCACAGCTGCTGCAAGTTAACACAACAGACATGTCACATCTGGAATTCAAGGTTCTGTACCATTCTCTATCTGCCTCTGGTCTTATATTCTTTCAGTCCCTGGTCATTTAATAGTCATGTGCTTAGTGCTGTGACTAGTTATAAGCCTCTGCAGTCATTGATGATCATTGTGAGATGAACTGTTTGACCAAGCTGCCAGAGGGACTATTCTCTGGATACAAACATATTTTTATTTATGTTTAAATATCATTTAGAAGACAATTTGACAGGCACATCATGTCCACTCAGAAAAGCAACTGCAACAGCTTCCCCACTGAGGTCTATTACCTCCCAATCCATGGGCTTTTGACCAGCGTTATAGCACTGAAAATTAATTCCCATTGTGGACTGGGCATTAAATCCAATTAGAAGGTGGTTAGTTAACCCCATAAAAGTATGCTATGATTGTACCAGTGGGTTCATCCTGCCTGGCTACTTAGTTCTGTATGTGGTGTTGATAGTTAAGTAATGCTATTGATAATAATTTCCCTCCAGCAGCCTGCTTAGCCCTCACAGCATGCCGAGTGTGAACCGACACAAATAACACTCCAAGCTTAGTTTCACCTCAATTTCTATTTGGCCTACATTCAAACCGTTCACCTGATTGGCTCTGCAGTTATAATTTTCTACCTTTTGAATCCATGCGATACATGTGGGTGAGTTAAGGGGATACAGAAGAGGGGAGAGGTAATGTGTGAGGCAGGAGGCAGACATTTTCTCAACGCTATGCCTGTGAGATGAGACTATACTGACCAATCAGAAACCCCCATCACTGTGATAGGTTTGGGGTAAACCTGTGACCAAAGTCAGATCAGTAAGAATCAGGCTGTGGGTAGAAGTGTTTGGAAAGACACACAGCTTCCACTGGGAGGGCCATCACTCTCTAATGTTTAAACTTTTAGATGGTCACTACCACTGGAGCCCAATTATATGAGTAGTCATGATTCCAGCAACACAGTGATTTTCTTGAAATGGATGCAAACAAGGAAATGGTTTTAGAAAAAAGAGATTAAAATAATTTATGAATTGACTTTTCATTTTACAATTCAAGGCTATATCAAGCAGAAGACACACTCATACAATAGCAGTTAACGCATCACTCTCAGGCAGGAGCTTCCCACAGTCAATCTATTCACTAAGTATTCTACCCACTAACGCAAAGGATGAAACATAGCTGCTTAAAGAATTTAGTTCAAAGTAGTGTGTGTTCTCACTAGAATAGACTTTTAGAAGGGATGTCATCCCACACACTTAGCTTGTTCTATTTTTATATTTTTTTATGTGATAAATGAGACACTGTGCTCAGTCTGATGCTAGCTGTTGTTGGGAACAGCTTGATCAGAACCCCTTTTCATTTCCAGGAAACTTCTACCTCAAATCCTGAAGTTTTCTCCAAATAGGTGAATTCTTCTCCATTTTCTTCCTTTTCCTATACCCCCTCTCTCCCCCTCTCCCCCTCTCCCCCTCTCCCTCTCTCCCTCTCTCCCTGCCCTTCTCCCCCTCCATCTCCCTCTCCCTCCCTCCCTCCCTTGTTCCCTCCCTCCCTCCTTCCCTCTCTCCCTCCTGTATGTTTGTTGATATTGGGTGTGTTCTTTGACCCTTCTCTCTTAGTTCATTGAGACAGGGATTCTCAATGAGCCTAGAACTCTCTAATTTGGCTACACGGAGCGTCCAGAAATAGGGATCCTCCTGTCTCTGCCTCCCCAGTGTTGAGGTAACATGTGTGCTGTCACACTGGGCTTTTTGGTGGGTACTGAGGAATCAAACCTAGGTTCTTATGTTTGCACACCAAGCAGGCTAGTGTCTGAGCCATCTTCCTAACAGATTCGTCTCCTTTCTTATTTTTAAAAATTAATGGAGAGATACATGTATATCTTTGAATTTTCTTTTGAAATAGGCATTACAATCCCCCCAGCAATGGACAAAGAGACACCTTGTTGGTAGTGGCGTTCTTATATCAGTCAGGGGCAGAGAAGATGCCAGTCTCTGTTCTGCCTGACTTGGTGGACAAAGCTGTTTTATGTCTAGGACTCATAAAAACCAAATCAAACCAAACCAAATCAAACCAAACCAAATCAAACCAAACCAAACCATATCAAATCCAGGCAACACAGCACAGAAGGAGGAAGAAGACAAAGACCTGTGGACTGTCATGTCACCCTCAGACCTGCCCTCCATTGCATGGCCCAGGCAAGCCACAGACACCAGTTTGCTGACACTCCATGCAGCAGGGATGGGGGATGTTGTTCAGATGCTCACCAGTCACTTGGACAGCCTGCAGCTGGGCTACTACGGTCTGGGAGTATGTGCTGGTCAGATGGGAAAGACAAGTGGAGCAGCTTCCGCATGGTGAAGAGAGGTAGAAGGAGACTTGAGGGTGATGATGAGGAGCCCACTGTGAGTGACCAGCCCCATTACCTGGGGCCATGGTGAAGTCCTAGCCAGAGCTGATGCTGAGGGCCGTGTTGAGTCTGTGGCTACACAGTGGCAGGGGTTGGTGTCAATGTCTGTGGCTCATATTACCACCAGAGAATACAGGGATGTCCCTAGTCGGGGCAGCTGCCAGGGACAACATAGATGTCCAGAGGCCATGCAGAACTAGCCACATCCCTGGGTGTGGCACTCTGGAGAGCTGGACCCATCTCTCACTGCTGGCAGCCCTCAGGAGAGTAGGCCATGCACCTCTCCTGCACAGCACAGTAGTGCTGGCCCTGGTTGAGGGTATGTGGGTGAGCCAACTTTGAGGATGAGAGTGAGGGAAAGCTAGCCCCACTACTCATCTGCTATGAGGTGGCATGAGTACAGGGACAATGCCCTTCTCCACTCCCCCTTGTTACCTGCAAGGAAGAGTTAGCCCTGCCCCCTCACTGGCTAAGGCACTAGGGAGAGCAGGACCCTGCACCCGGCCTGGGTGACATTCATGAAGCAGCTCTGCTATCACCCAGACCCAGATCCAGGGCTCTAAGATGGTCAACTCCCAAATCTGTGAAAGGTTGTGACCTGTGAAAGGGCCCTGATGATCCAAAGCTGCAGGATCTCCATGACACAGGGAAACAACAGGGTAACGGGAGGAGACCCAGTGAAGATCCAATATTCATGGTGTCACAGAAGCCAAAAGTCTTGATCCAATGTAATGACTCATTGCAATGAACATTTGCAAGTGAAGATGTGTGCACAGAAGGACACATTGTGACACACTGTGACACACTATAACTTCCACAATGGGATGTTTTCTATGCTTTGTTGTTGTTTGTTTGTTTGTATAGGTGTGTGTGTGTGTGTGTGTGTGTGTGTGTGTGTGTGTGTGTTGTTTTCTTTTGTTGTTGGAAGGGAGGTTGCAAGGGCAAAGAGCAAATATGAGGGGATGAGGACATGAGTTGGACTGGGTTACATGATGTGAAACTCACAAAGAATCAATAAAACATTAAAAAAAAAACCAAGCAGGAATTGTGTTATAGCAGTGGTATAGTTTGTATCTTGATTATTCCCCAGAGTCCACCGTCTACTCATCGAAGACTTAGTCCCAGCTGAGGTAGAACCTTTAAAAGATGTGGCCACGTGAGTGGAAGTTAGGTCACCAGGAATGTGATTATGAAGGAAATGCTGGCTTTCCAGGGTTTATCTTTGTCTCACCCTCTACTTCTTTTCTACCACAAAGTGAGTAGTTTCCTTTGCTCTGGTCTCCGACCAAGACATCCTTCCACAGAAGCACCTATGGGTTAGAATCTCTGGAACCATGAGCCAACACCAATCTGTCTTCTGCTTAAGCTTTCCCAGGTCTTTTGTCATGGTGACTGTAACTATGTAGCACTAGGTCATGACGAAGATGGCCGAATCCAGCTGTCCCTACGTCAGTAGTCATAGGCATCTCATGTTGAAAGCTGCAGACATCCACAGTCAGAATTTCCTTAACTTAAAGGGCAAATGTGATCCTATTTACTCTAATGAATAAATCAAAACTTTACCTTTCCCCCAACCACAGTGTATTCTGATTCAACCGCATACAACTGCCTTGTGAAACTGTGTCCCCAGACTCTCGCTTTTCCTTTCTGCCTTATTTCAGTCTAAGCTTTCCAGAGAGGCCAATTCCTCTCAATTGACTTTATTAACTATGTCTTTAGGAGTTTGGTGTTTTTAAAATGATTTTTGTAACTAACAAAATCTGGACTTTTTTTGTAAATAAAAAAGATCTTGGGGTTGGGGATTTAGCTCAGTGGTAGAGCGCTTGCCTAGGAGGCGCAAGGCCCTGGGTTCGGTCCCCAGCTCCGAAAAAAAGAACCAAAAAAAAAAAAAAAAAAAAAGATCTTGCCAATGACCTGGAAGCTTCACTAGGAAGTATGACATTGGAGATAATACAAAATCTATACACTTCTCCTTAATATTTATAGTCCCAGAAGCAGAAGTTTGAATCTCAACCAGGAAGAGGGATAGGTGGCATAAACTGAGATGAGAAAGGTTTATAAGAGAGCACAGAAACGAGATGTAAGGTTCTGGGTTGGGAGGAGCTCCATCACATTGTGATTCTCATGGTTGTGACTCCAACACAGGGAGAATCACACTATGATCACTCTTAAACCAGGGGAAAATATGACACAAAGATTTTGCTATAAAAAACAATCTTACTTTTATACCGTCTGCCTGGGAAAGGGGTGGGAACTCTTTGCTCTTGGTTGTCTAGGGCAGAGGAACCCTGAGTGAGTGAATGCGAAGTCCTCAGTAAATGTGTATTTTGATATGAGCACAGCCTGTTGAGGACTCCAAGGCCAATCATTCCATGGAAGATTGGCAAAACTCTTATGTAATGGGGCAAGCATGGAAGGAATGGGGAGTTTTCCTCTGGAGTCTGAGTGTTTATGAATATTGGTCAGTGTGTGGAAAGACCAGCAACTGGACATTTCTTCTCCAGGATGTTCACAATCTCACACACTGCCCACCTTCAAACATCTAAGAGGGACCCCCTTCCCTTGTGTTTCATCTAATAAATATATTCCAGGTTGCTACAGCAGTGTTAGATACCAAACTGGTCCTAGGTTCACCATCTATGTATGTCTATATTTTTTCATTCCCTCGTGGATCCTAGCCAGGGTTTCTGGACCAACATCATGTGTTGTGTCAGTGTGGTTTGAGGACCAGGCAACTGTACCTGCATTACCATATGCTCAGCACGATAGTTCCTGGGCTTCATCCAATGCCTAATAAAGCAGCAGCCCTGAGGTCATGGCTATGCATTTTAAACTATATTGCCCAGGAAGACTCAAGGCACAATAAGGTTTGAGAGTTACTTGCTCAAGATAGTTGAAGACATGCACCCTTCTTCCACCCATCCTCCCAATTTGTAGCATAATTAATGAGAAGTGAAGTATTGCTGAAAGCATCCAAGGTACATGCAGGTGATCAACACAGATGCGTCTTTCTCTTTGTGTTTTCACCGCACAGGTTAAAGGGCAAAATGGAGGGGTGGTTGAACATCCCTAAGGGCATGACCAAATTTGACATTGCCTGAAGAATTATCAGTTTCAGAAATTTATTAGGCTCATGAATATGGAAATGCAAGTATAAATAAGATAGAATGAAGGATTTGATTTAAAAAATCAGTATCAGCCCTGAGTCCGTGATACATAGAAAACGTAATTATAGTCATAATTATATGATCAAATTCAGCTATAGTTTTCATTAAAGCTGAACCCTGTTGAACACTGATTTCAATATAAGATTTTTTTGGTATGTATGCCTTTAATCCTAACATTCAGGAGGCAAAGGTGCAGCCCTTATGTTGAGAAGGCATGCCACAGTCTGCATGCACATTTCCAAGACACAAAATGTTATTATTGTCAGCATGTAAGCATTATTATGTTTTAATTGAAGATAGTTATTTTCGTACAATA
Source organism: Rattus norvegicus (assembly GCF_021556685.1). Classification (NCBI taxonomy): domain Eukaryota; kingdom Metazoa; phylum Chordata; class Mammalia; order Rodentia; family Muridae; genus Rattus; species Rattus norvegicus. The sequence continues at coordinate 16,699,456 of NC_141547.1, forward strand.
TAATCCAATCATAGTTTTTCCATCTCATCTCCTCCCACATCCCCCCCCACCACTTCCCACCCTTTCAACTCTATGCCTTCTTCCTATTCAGAAAATATACAAATTAAAAAGGCAATAAATAAATAAATAAATAAATAAATAAATAAATAAAAGAGAGAAACCAAAAAAGAGCAGGAGGAGTATAAATATAGGTAGGGACAAACACATAAAAATAGAAATTGAAAACCATCGTATACAAAACAAAGACCAATAAGGTTAAAATAAAAAAATGCTCAAACAAAGCAATATAAGTAAAAAACAAAATATAACAACAACAACGATAACAACAACAAAACTCCAAAAAACTTTTGAGTTGTATCTCAGGGTTTTATTGCTGTGAAGAGACACCATGACCAAGGCAACTCTTGTAAAGGCAATCATTTAATTAGAACTGGCTTACAGTTTCAGAGGTTTAGCCCATTATCATCATGATGGGAATTACAGCATTGTGTGTGCAGGCTTGATACTGGAGGAGCTGAGAGTTCTACATTTTGATTTGAAGGCAGGCAGGAGAAGACTTTTCTCTGTAGGTAACCGGGAGGAGGCTCTCTTCTACACTGGGTGGAGCTTGAGCACTAGAAGCCCTCAAGGCCTACTCCCACAGTGATGCATTTCCTCCAACAAGGCCACACTTACTGCAACAAGGCCACATCTCCTAATAGTGTTACTTCCCATAGGTCAAGCAGATTAAAACCACCACAAGTTGGTTTTGTGTTGACCATCTACTGCTGGACACCAGATCTGCCCTTATATATGGTATGTGTCCTTGGAGAAACTAAGTTTTCCTTTGTGAGCAGTTTTTATTAGAGATAGTTTCTTGGTTGGGGACGAAAGCTAGTGTCTACTTCCCCATCTCAGTGCTGGGATCTGGTTTGGTTTGGACCTGTGCAGGCCACACGCATACCACCACAGTCTTTCGCGGGTTCATATGTGTGTCCATCCAGTTATGTCTGGAAAACCATTTCCTTGGTGTCATTGATTCCCTCTGGCTGTTATAGTCTTTTCCCCCTCATCTTCTGCATTGTTGCTGAGCCCTTATGGGAGGGAATTGATCAAGATATCTCATTTGGGACTGAGTGTTCCTAGCTCTTCCAGTCTCTTCACATTGTCCAGTTGTGGGTGTTTGTATTGGTTCCCATCTCTTGCAGGAGGAAGATTCTCTGATAACGGCAGAATGTGACACTGCATATATGGTTATAAAATGAAGCATCAGGTGAATAATTTGTAACAGAAATCACTGATTTGCATTTGAAAAGCATAAGCACTCAAGAGCTGGCTGACTTATAGTTAGAGGAAAGAGAATGTTGGGAAGAAGAAGACATTTTCAAGAGATTTCTTTACATTTGGGGAAATACTGCTAGCCTCCAATGGGAAAGGGGAGGAGCTTTCTCCTATCTAAATGAGAAGAGAAGTACTATAACCAATTTAATGAGACATTCAAACTTATATGCTAAAGTTGTTACCCCAAAGCAGTGGTATTAGGAAGTGGGGCTTTGGGTTGTGATTAAGTCATGGGGGTGTTACCCTTACAGAAGGTAGGGATGATATCATTGTTATAAAGGAAGGTCAGGAAACACCTTGGCATCCTGCTATTTAAGGCTGGAGTGTGATACGAATGTAGGTGATGAAAAGATACAGAATTTGCCGCGGACTCCATAGACTCCAAAACTGTGATAAATAAGTAAATTGTGGCAAACAATAAATTTAAAGCTATCCACTGTATATTTTGCTATGGTGCCTTGAAAAGATAAAGGAGAGCCCTCACAGGAGATTATCGAGAGTTTGCTAAGGTCATTCTAAGTTGCTAGTAATTTAGATGCTCACACTGATTGCTGTGGTCCTGTCTGCAGATAAAGCAGAGAGAAGTCTAACTGATGGATCAATGGACAGGCACCACCTTCGCCCCGCCAACCATACTGTGGAAGGATGTCTGCTGTCCTCCCTCTTCTATATGTCAACTGTGCACATCAGGAAGGATGGATTACATCTAAGAGATGGCCCTGAATGAGTAAAGAGGCTTCCTTAAAGAGAAGACAATGAAGATATATCCAAGTTCTGTGGCTCCTGAGGTACAATAGAAAGATCTACCCTTTCTAATTAAGAGAACATCAGGATGATCACCCTTATAATGGAAGGTTTCTGAAAAATCAGTTCATATGCCAAAACAGAAGGAAAGCCAGTTTGAAGGCTTGACAGGCTCTGGAAAGCCAGGTTATGACAGAATCAATCAATCTCCACCCCACATTGTTGCCTTTCCAAACACCAGTTGACTGTGGGGGAAGGAAATAAACAAGGAAAAGAGACAAGGTCAGCAATAGTCCCGCCTTCTACTTTGTCCTTTATTGGGATCTGGCCAGGCAAAGGGAAGTCTCTTCTGTAAGTGAGGACTGAGCATTCTGCTTTTGGATTGATACTACATTGCATCTCTAAGGAATCATCAAAGCTGACTACAGTGATATTTGGCATCCTGTGGATGATTAGGTCATATGTGAGAAAAAAGAATGAGTTTACTCTAAGGTGAAAACTGTGGACTCTAGGAGTCTTCCAAACACTTTGGAAGGAAGTAGTTTCATAGTGGTTCACTCAGGTCTCTGCCATGCTTCTACAGATGTCATGCAGCCTTATAAGAACGAGCTTTTTTCTTGTGGCTGTCAAGTGTAGATAAGTTCTAGTCTATTTTTCCATTTAGCCATATTATGGAGGGGCATTCAGCACAGCAAAGGAGAAGGATATTGAGTTGTGTAATTTCTCTCTGTGAATATTTGCCATGCTCCTAGGAGACAAAGCCATACCCTAGCAGCCATCTGTATTCAGGAAGTGCTAATCAAGGGCATACACGTGCTGAAGACACACGGAGAGACGGTGATGAGAATGATGTGGTACCAGTTAGTGTTCTCCAGAGAAATAACCAATAAGAACACATGGACATGGAGAGGCATGGAGTGGGAGAGGAAATGGATATAAGAAACTTGCTCACATGACTATAGAGGCTGAGCAGACCTCATCCTGCCATCTGTTAACTGGGGATCTAGGAGAGCTAAGTAGCAATGTCTGAAAGCCTGAGAACTAAGAGACTTAGTGCTGTACCTTTAAGTTCAATGTCCCAGCTCAAAGGTTGGTAGATAGCAAATCCCTTCACTTGCTTCTTTTATTATATGAATTTTCAGGATTGTATTTATTTCCTTGGTGTGTGTGTGTGTGTGTGTGTGTGTGTGTGTGTGTGTGTGTGTTGGAGATATTCTCAGAACATAAACTCTTAGCCTTGCATTTGTGGCAATCTTCTTGTTTCGTTTTTCAGATGACTGGGGTTCCAGCCATGCACTGCCATGCCCCTCCTATTACATGAAATGTAGAAATTGCTCAGTTCCAGGAGATGACTGCGCACTCCTGACAAAGCTTTCAAGGCCACCCACTCAAGCCTGGACCGAAGTCTCGGGCTTCCACAACTCTCTCTTTGCTTGTTTTTTGTCCTGTTCAGGCTTCAATGTATTTGGGTTGGCTGAGGCCTATGTGTACTGGGGACAATATTCTACTGATTCAAGTGCTGTGCTAATTCTAATCTGCAGGCATCTCACAGTCACACTCAGAATAATATTTAACTGAATATCGGGGCAAACCATGGCCCTGTAGAACTGACACAAACATTTAACTATCATTCAGATTAAGGAAAAATGCTTCAAGAGAGATAATTGCCCAAATAAAGAGCAATGGGGGATTACAGTGTCCTGAAAATCTCCCCATAAGCCTTTCCTAGTTGTGATTGGGCAAAACCTGTCCATGGCATCATCTGCCCTTCTCGTCATGGACAGCATGCTTAGGCCTGCACTGTATGCCTTCTGTATCTTATTCGGACAGCGAACCACTTCAGCACAGCATCTTCACAGGGCTCTCTGCATCAGTGACTCTGAATTTTTGAAACTATGCACAGCAAGTTGTAAGAAGGGACTGTCAACTAGTCAGAAGCAGAAGGGGTCACATGAACGAATGAATCTACCTGGATCACTTGGTCTGCCTTCAATACCACAGTATGGATGGAAAGTTGTCTGGGTTCAAATCAGGGCTCAGGTTAATTAAGAAAAAATAATACATGTAGAAAGAAGACTAAATTTTAGCATTCTCTCTCTCTCTCTCTCTCTCTCTCTCTTTCTCTCTCACAGTTGATGTCCTTCTTCTTATCATATTTACAAAAGTTTTGACTTACTTTTCTGCTCTCCAATTATATAGTTCATTCTGAGAACAGAGACTGCTCTCACTATATGTCTAGAGCCTTGTAATATGTCCCAGTGCATAGTGGATACTCCTCTTTGAATTCTATTTGTGTATAAAGAAGGGACTCTAAAGACTGGGCTAAGGACTCTGGTCTCTGCAGGTTGCACACGAGCATTTTGCTGGAAGAATCAGGAGAGTGGAGGTGAAGAACTCAGGGTGTGGTATGATATTTCCAGTAAAATAAGCCGAGACAAATCTTGATCCTGATTCAGAAAACCTTCCATCGGTACTTCAGGCTCTTTAAAAATCTTTGTTTCTTGCTATATAATTTGAAATCTAGCTGACCTTCAGGCTCAGAAGGCTGGTAATGAATTCAACTCATCTCGAACAGATGGCGATAAAAGGAATCCTGCACATCGGGAATGAAGGGCATTAACTGGGCAATTAACCTTAGTCAGCATGTTACATGACCCTGGCCCTAGAACAGAAAATGCCTGAACCGAGAAGAGGGTTTATGATCAGTGGGAAGTGGGAGGAATCTCAAAAGCCCACGGCAAAGAGCAGTGACATTAAAGAGGCTAAAGGGGTGGGTACTCACTGGTCCACCCACAGTGAGGAAGTGACCTGGGCAGAACCCTGCAGGGGCAGTTAGGGCGGCGAAAGAAACGTTCTTCACTCTTTTAATCGTTCTTCATGATTATTCTTTCTTTCCTTCTCCCCCTTCCTTCTTTTCCCCTTCTGATGCTTTTGTCTGTCCCTCTCTCTCTCTCTCTCCCATTGGTCTTTTCCAGTTTCAACATTTCGTTTGGCATCCATCATGCTCAGGCATGTGATCACCTCTCCTTGGATTTCATCCCATACCTCTAGTCAAGAGAGCTTCCTTGGGGTGGTGACAATTCAGGAGAGATACAGCCAAGGCAGGTGCTGATCTGATTCTCCCTTCACATCCCTGTTTCCATCAGTAAGTGTGAAAACTGAATCAAGGATCCTTCAAGAACTCTTCGTCGTGTTTTTGACCTTGTTTACTACCAGTTATTTTCTGACTTATCTCCATTAATGTTGGGAGCCTCGGCACCAGCCCTGAATTCATATTACCCCACAAAAAGTCTTTGACCTGGAAGAGCTTTAACTTCCCAAGCCTCCTGCTTCCACTGGGCAACACTGGTACCCAATGAACCCTGTGGCCCTTCTTCACTCAATCCTGTGAATATTACATCGTATTTACAGATAAATAGAGTATCAATGATCTATACAACACATTTTGTATTATGCACAATGATGAGGACATAATAGGTTCTCAGCCCATTTGTTATCCACAACACAATTAAGAGAGAAACCACAGAAACAAATGAAACCAACATAACCACCCTCTTGATAAGTTAGAGTCCTCTTCAGACTACATAATGGCACAGAATCGTAAGAAAAATTTTCCACCAGGAATTAGATGCTAAAGAAAAGCTAGGCAAGTGGGTCAAGATCCTGACATAGGAACCATTGAAACTAAGAGCACAAGGTTGTGCTCAGCAGAGGACTCCTGTATAGCCAGGAAAATGAAGGCTATTCAAACAGTGCATGGTGTCTGGAAAGAGGGGTGTGTGGGGGACATCATCAGAGAGCAGGGCTAAAGGAAAGAGGCTACATCGTCACTGATTTTCAATGCACCGGGATTAAGCATGTTGGGAATATGTTCATCCACTCACTCAGCTGTTCTTTTATAGGATAAATGATATCACGTAGGATATACGAATCTCAAATGTGTGGTGGAGTAGCCATTTTTCGAGGAGCCAAGGATATATCAACAAACAACAGATAAACATCTCTACTCTTGCAAGCTCGATTATCAATAAACTATATACTACAATAAAAGGCTATGAGGAGCATGGGCAAATAGGAAGTTAAAAGGGAGTAGTAACGTTGGGGCAAAGGAAGCAGTGCACTGCTAGGCTAAGCAAAGAGATTATAAGAAGATTGTAAGAAGATAGAAAAGCATCTCACAGGAAGAGGGGATGGTTGACTCAGAGGTCCTACTGTGGGAGCAGGCCTGAAGGGTGTGAAGGATCCTACTGAGTTCTGTCATGGCTGAAATGCATGAAAGCATTGGGAATGGTGCTGAGGTGAGGTCAGGAAGTGGGGACCATGGGCTGTGACAGACTTTATACATCATTGTAAGTCTGTTGCTGTTTGTGAGGAGAAAGACAGACAGACACACAGAAAGACAGACAGGCAGGCACACAAGAGAGACAGAGACAGACAGACAGACACACAGACACACAGACACACAGACACACACACACACACGCAGGGGGGATATAAGAATGGGAGGACAGAGGAGGAGGGAGAGAAGAAGGGACAGGGCAAATAGAGGAGTGACAAGATCTAATTAAAAAACAAAACAACCATTGAGCTATCCTGAATTGACATTGGTTTGGAGGGGCAGGAAAAGAAGTTTGGAATCCCATCAGGAGCCAACGGTAGTAATCCAGGCAAGAGATAATGGTGGCTTGGGTTAAACTGGTACAGACTAAAAACACGTGGAGTGGTGGATCTGAATGGATCTGCACGTGTACTGTAGGATGATCCAGGAGCCTTGGCACAACCTGGAGGACAAATTCTTACATGAAGTTAGAACTTCTTAAGTGCTTTCTAAGTGCTGGTCTCTTGTTTAAACACGCTCTGTGCATTCACACATTTTCCTTCTGACGAGTCCACCACTGATGGCATAGTCGTGACTCTCCACTTTACATGGTAAGGCACTGAAGCAGAGAAATGACACTGGGTTAACAGTGCAGGGCAGTTGGGTATTGCCAGCAGAGATGCTAAGACCCAGGCTGATGGGGCGACATTGAGCATGGAGAAGGAAATCAGGCTGTGCAGAGATGATGGGTAGAGGTGACTCCTTTCATCTTTGGTTGCCTTACACTCTTCTTTCTGAGAAGGGCATTTCCTAAAATCTCCTAAGCTGGTGGTTGCAGCTTGATTCTCTTCTTGGATGTGAGCACATTTGAAGACGCTTTCTACGTAAAGACGGGGAAGATGCTCATTGTTGGCAGGTACCATTTTGATTCATGAAGTATATTAATAAGAAGCTGAGTGATAATAAGAGCACTGCAAATACGTTTTTAAGCAAAGAGGCATTGTGGATGTATATAAACCAAGAGGGTTGAGGGGAGAAGCTTTTTATTAATCTTTAAATTTTTCATACTGTCTCCAAAGGAGCAAATAACTACTCTCTTATTCCTTAGATGACAGGAAATGGCAATGGGTAATTCTACACTGACCTGCAGGAATTTATTGATGAAATAAATATTTAAGTATGCTAGGTTATTGATTGGGTTCAGCCATAAAGCAAGTTCTTTGCATCATCCCAGTGGCCTAAATTCAATCTCCAGGACCGACGTGACAAGGAGAGAGCCTACTCCTGAAAGTTGTCCTCTGACCTACATACATATGCCATGTCATGTGATCACCCAGATGCAGACACATATACTTGTGTACACAGTATAAGATATTTGAAGGTCATCAACTTATTCTAGGAGATCTGCTGACTCGTTCATTTTGACAGTTTGTCATATGAGAGGGATACAACACTTAAACGTTATTAAGGATAGTAAATAATATTTGTTATCATGGCTGCAAGTCTCTTTCACTAATAGCTTTCTGGTCTACATGAGATCTTAGTTTCAACATTAATCCTCCTATGTACCAATTCTAGTTTTAAAGAACCCCACCCGGAGGCCTTCTTATGTGTGAATATTTGCTCTGTGTAAACACCATCTCGTGTTCTTATCATTGTACCAAATCACTTTGTGCCTTTAGGCCCACACTTAAGCATGCACTTGAGACAATCTACAAATTTCTGTTTGAAAATTTAATATAATGTCTATTAGAATAACAGACAAAAACACACACACAGAGTTGACAGTAATGTTTGCTGTTGACAGTGGCTTTCCTTTATTGAGAGGCTACTGAGTGCAGAACTTATGAGATCGTAGCACTTTTGAGAGCAGTGGTGCAGGACATGTAATAAACACATTTAGAATTTGTTTTTAATTTCTATGGGAACTAATGCATTTATATAAATGGACCATGAACCCACAATACTATAGTTAGCTGCAATATGAGTGGGGGGATTCTTAGCTGCTTGTAAGTTAATTAATTCATTTAAATTATTTCTTAATGATTTTATGGGTTTTTGAAACTAACTGGTCATTTCAAACTATATTGAAGGAACAAATCTTATTATATTGTATTAGAATTTGGCTGAGAAAAGACTGTCTGGGGTTACCTAGTCTTTGAATGTTGGTATCTCTTGGTTAGGGAGATGAAATGATTTGAGTTTCCTTTGCATTATACATTATATACATATCTAGTACCAAGAACTTACTGTGTTCCTCAGAAATATTTTCTGTTATTAGCATATCAGAGCAAGCTTTTTTTTTTTTTATAGTGAATCCAAAGTTTACCTGGCTCTAACCCTTAGGTAGTTACTGCAGTCTTTGGGACTAATAGATATCAAGATTCTTCATTTTCCATGTGGCAACTCTTCAAGTATTTGAAAACATCTGTCATGCCAGTCACCTTATTCCTCCCTTCTTGCCCATGTCCCCTCTATTGAAGCTAAACACCTAAACAGTGTTTCAGGGAGAAGTCTCTCAAGCCTCATTAGCAATCTATCATTGCAAGATATGTGTTCTTCTCTTTGTGGACCATTAAAAGTAAACCCCCTACCCTGCAGTCCCTTGACACTGCATTCAGTAGATCCGTCACTCTGAGCTGCCCTTGGCCCCTGGTAACTTGGTATACAATCAGGATGAAATGACAGCCCTCAAATTCCTCAAAGGCATGGAGAAGTCTTAAGACCTCCACACTGATCTTGGGTTTCCAGGTCTTTCAGGTGCTTTCCCAGCCCTCTTTGTTTTACTCAGTGGAAAAATTTACATATCAATAAAATAAAAAGACAGACCTCCTTCCACTCCCTGCCCCACTACTCCTCAGTCTGCTTCTGGAAAGTCATTGGTTCTGAAGGATACAGGGAGAGCTCAGAACTTGAAGGTAGCAGAGCTCTGCTCCCTGTTACATGCTCTTATTTTAACAGTATAATGGGAGTTTTATGACTTTGACTTGAATCAATGTCTCCCAAAGACTCATATTTTCTTACATTCTTGGTCCCCACCAAAGTGCTACTGGGTAGTAGTATATGCTGGGAAATAGAGGTTACAGGAAGGTCCTTGGATCACTGGGGCCATGTCCTTGAGGGGATTGAAGAACCTTGGCCTTGTGCACTTTCACTGTTCCTTGCCTTATGAGTGAGTGGTTTCTCAGTGTGTCTCTTTCATGTCAAGCGACTCTCCCCACAGACCCTAAGCAATGAGGCCATTTGATCTTGGAAAGGAATCTCTATAGCTACGAGTCAAAACAAACCTTTTTTCTTTATGAGTAAATTGCCTTCAGTATTTCCTTATAGTAATTGACGTTAATAAACACGCTCATGAATCTTTAACTGAAGTTTTCTTCAGCCCGCAAAAGTGACCTACGGGGTAGTTAAGATGAATAGAAACACTATTTCCAGAATAAATATAGTTATATGTTGATGACAGGTACTACAGGCAGAATGTCCTCATTTAGAATGTTTTCATGTGAGTAACAGCGGCACTTTCTAACATAAACCAGAATCCAAGGTAGTTAATGAGCATGTATTTGAGTGACTGGAACATAGGGATATACTTAGAAATAAAATCTTCCTTCCCCTGACATTGCAATGACAGTCAATGGATTAGGAGCACTTGTTTGCAAGATGACTCCCTAAACCATTCTATTTCAGTTTCCACTCCCATTCATTTTCACGGCCCAACAGTCTTAAAGTGTACATTTCATCCTTCTCTAAAATGTTGCTCCCTGTACTCTCCATCCAATGTCTGGTGTGGTCCTTTGAACTAGGGATAACTTTATCTTGACTGTTACTTGCTGCACACTGATATTTGGATACTATGGGCCGGATACCATGATGCATCATGCCTCAGGAATCTCCCATTTAAATTTTATAAGAACACTCTAATTTTCTACTTGAAAATGTGGGTATTTGGGTTAGAAGAGGTAAGTAACTTACCCAAGGTCATGTAACTCATAAGAAACAGAATGAAACGAGCCTGTGTCTTTTCTCGGTGTTTAAACTTTAAAAGGCTTCTCTGTGCTTACTTTATAATTTGCTTTCATAGTTATGGCTTTAAGACATGTACGAGGACACTGTCTGAAACTTCCTCCCAATCATTTATATCATGGGACTTGTTATAATTCTCTCGGATCCGTTGCTCGCTGTTCATGTTAATCTACAGGGTTGCGTTTGTTCCCTCTCGTGTTGCATGGTAGGATGTCATACAGCATCAATTCAAAGAAGGATCATGATTCAAGGGTACAATAAAGTTCATCCTGGGGAAGGCATGGTGGGGAAGGGGTGGTGGGGAAAGTGTGGTGGGGAAAGGGTGCTGGGGAAGGCATGGTGGAAAGGGATGTTGGGGAAGGCATGGTGGGAAGGGGTTTTGGGGAAGGCATGGTGGGAAGGGGTGGTGGGGAAGGCCTGGTGTGGAAGGGGTGGTAGGGAAGGCATGGTGTGGAAGGGGTGGTAGGGAAGGCATGGTGGATGAAATGGTTCGCTCTATGGTAATGGGAGCCTGAAGCAGTGGCCACACAGATGGGAAACAGAAAATAGAGAGCCAGGCTCGAAGTAAGGCTGCCTTTGCTCTCATCACCCTAGCCTCCATCACCCACTGGGGTCCAAGTCAAAAGGTGCCACAGCCTCCCGGTGTAACTCCCCAAGGTGGGAACCAAGTGTCAAACACATGAGCCCATGAGGATCATCTCAAATTCAAACCAGGATGAGGAAGTTCCTTACACATCTCTTCTTTCAACCACAAAGAGGAATTCTGGTCCAGCCCAAGGGTGAATGGGCTCCTCAGATTCGCAACTGGGTCGGTTTGGAAAGAGAACCAGAGAACTGCCAGCAAGGCAATTTTCTTTACAGCAGTACATAGATAGTCCTTTGAAGACATTCGAAGCATCCTAGGTGGAGGATGAGGCACAGGGTAAAGGAGATAGACTGGAGAGGCCAGTTTAGCCCCCATTTAGGTGACAGATCTCTCTTGTCCTTGGAGTGGGCCTCCTTGCCTCCTCTTGAGACCTGTATGATAAAGTTTAGATGACAGAATTGGAATGTGACTCAGAGAGTCTGGGGAAATGAAGTACCAGGTAAGAGGGTGTTACACAGGACACGAGTTAAGTTCCCAGCACCACACCAGGTGGCTCACAATTGCACACATCTTCCTTTAAGAGAGTTGACACCACTGGCTTCTGTGGGCGCTGAATTCCCATGCTCATAGTCTGACTCGTACACATACTTTTTAAATGTTAGCAAATGACTAAGAGGAGGGGCGAGAGAAATGTTCTGCTCGGCTCATTGTGCCTTTTCTAGGAATATTTACTGAGTCATCAAATGTTGACCCAATGGCTTTAATGACTTAATTGGCCAAGAAAATTCTGACATAGGATTGACTCTCTTGCTCGGACATTTAAATCTTTGAAGTCCATCCCCTTTCTGGAGAGCTCATCTAGGAGCTGGGGGCTATCATGGTCTGTCTAAACTTTGGTTACAAAGTTTTCAGAAGTCTTACTTCCCATTAGATAAGGAATTACCCACTGTGCTCATTGCTCATAAGCTTTCTTGATTTCGGTTATGTGCCATTAGAATAGCTTTAGTCTAGATTCATCTAGTTTTTTGTTTGTGTGTATGTATGTATGTATGTATGTATGTATGTATGTATGTATGTATGTATGCATGTATGTATGTATGTATGTATTTTAGAATTCCCAACGTCTATGCTGTGTGAGCATGTCACACTGTGCTTATGGAGGGAGGCTCAAAGACAATTTGTGGGTGTTGGTTCTTTCCTGCTACTATGCGACTTCTGGTGATTGAACTCATGGGTTTGCCAACAAGTACCCTAACCACTGGGCAATCCTGCTTGCTCTGGCCTGGTATTTTTAAGGACATTAAATACTGTTTAATTATAATCGGAGTGGCAGCAAAGCACATCACCAATGTAGAAATCCTGCATTCCAACTCAGGCTGGGGAGAAAAGTAGATCATGGCCTGGAGGCCTCTGTAATTAGAATGTATCTTGTCACTGTCCTGAATTCAGGCGGGTCACGTCACCTATTAGAGTGTAATCTTCCGAACACTGCTGCTTGCTTCCACAGCTTAGCAGCCCACAGAGAAGCTTCATTTCCTGGGAGAAAAATTTGCGTCCCGAGTTACTGAATCCGACAGCCAGAAATACTTATGTAATAATCTACCGTTGTGCCAACAAATTAGCTCAGCCTAGCCTCAGTTTACCTCCTCCGAGATGGAAGTGAATGGCTTTGTAACGTCAGTAGGGGCTGACGTCATCACAATTTCTCTGCTTAATTTAATCAGATTTCACCTCCATAACTATACGTGAAGAGGAATGACAGAGTCCATCCTCGGTTCAGTTCTCCACCTGTTCCTCAGTCCAGGATAATGCCACACAGATGCGTATTTCCTATGAAATTCTACAGGTCTTTCTCCTGGCATCTGAGATGGGAAGGAAGGTTGATTATATGGAATGTGAAAATTTCACCACAAACAAAAAGGAACAGGTAACAGTTGGGTCTTGAGTTCTTCCAAAAATCCACATGTTACAGGTGTGTTCCTACAGTGGCACCAGTAGGAGACCGTGGGTGTTTCAGGACGTGGACCTGAGTAACGAGGTCTTTAGATCACTGTGGCCATGACTCCTCAGGGGATTCTGTGGCCAGATCCCTTTCCCTTTTCTTGTGTTGCCTCCACAGTCTTGAAGCCCTGTAGTCAGTTGATATTGGACTGGAAGCTCCAGAACAAAATCCTTTCTTTTTATCATATCATGGACGGGCAATACAATGGAGGGTAAACAATGCTCAGTTAGGCTCTCTCCACGTAGGCATTTGCTGAGATTGAGCCCCTTGTCCTGACCAGCTGGGTAAGGTATGAGGCTGATGTCTTAGCCAGGAAGTAGTCTCCTGAGACGCTTTCATCAGCAGCCCAAGATTGTGTGCCTCTCTCCAAGGTGGGGATGAAGGGCGTTGATGTTTTAGCCCGTTAGCTTTCTCAAGTGGCGACGTTCTAGTCTCTGCAGAGCCTTAGAAAATTTACTCAATGAAGTTTATCAAAGTAAATCAAAGGAGATTTCAGTAAACATCATGGGGTGTAGCTTGTTTTATCTCTGAAATCACTCAGACTGCTTCACCACAGGACTATAAGTATCCCCCCCCAATTATTGGGTATTAATAAATTTGAACACTCAATGCAATATTTTTTGAACCCTAATGTACCATAGTTTATAATAATTGCCACTTTTAAAATTTATTTATATATGTATCTTATTTATTTATTTACATCCCATATGCCGTCCCCTGCCGGTCCCCACTCACAGGGTTCCTCCCCCATATCCCCTCCTTTTTACCTCTGAGAGGGCAGCACCACAGTACCCCCCCCCAACCTGGTACATCAAGTCTTTACAGGATTCGACCCATCATCTCTCATTGAGGCCAGACATGGCAGTCCTCTGCTACATATGTCCCTAGGGTCTCAGGCTAACCCTATATGCCCTGGTTGGTGGCTCAGTCTCTGGGAGCTCCCAAGGGTCCATGTTGTTTGACACTGTTGGTCTTCCTATGGGGTTTGCCATCACCTTTAGGGCCTTCAACCTTTCCTCTAACTTTTCCATAGGGGTCCCCAAATTCTGTCCAATGTCTGTGTATATCTGCATCTGCCTTTGTCAGCTGCTGGGTAGAGCCTCTCAGAGGACTGCTATGCTAGGCTCCTGTCTGCAAGCACAGCACAGCAGCATTAACAGTGTGAAGGATTTGTGCCTGCCCATGGGATGGGTCTCAAAATGGGTCCTTCCTTCAGTTCCTGGTCCATTGTTGTCCCTGCATTTCTTTTAGTTGGGACCAATTTGGGTCAAAAGTTTTGCAGGTGGGTTCTTGTCCCCTTCCCTCCACTGGGGGTCCTATCTGGCTAGAGGGGGTGATCTCTTCAGGTTCCATAACCGTACTGTTGGGCATTTCAGCTAAGGTCACCTTCATTGGCTCCTGGGAGTTCTCTCACCCTAGGTCTCTGAGACTTCCTAAAGAATCCCCCTATCTCCTCCTCCCAGCTGCTGCATCTTTCCATTCACTCTCCTGGCTCTCTCCATGCCTGATCCTGCTTCCCTATTCCCCTCTCCCACCCAGGTCACTCCCCCTCTCTCTACCTCCTATGATTACTTTGTTACCCCTTCTAAGTGGGATTCAAGCATCCTCACTTGGGCTATCCTTCTGTGCCGTGTATCATTGGGTATTCCAAATTTTTTTTGGCTAATATCCACCTATCAGTGAGTACATACTATACATGTCCTTTTGACTCTGGGACATCTCATTCAGGATGATATTTGCTAGTTCCATTCATTTGCCTGTGAAATTCATGACGTGCTTGTTTTTAATAGCCGAGTAGTATCCCATTGTGTAAATGTAACACATTTTCTGTATCCATTCTTCAGTTGAGGGACATCTGGGTTGTTTCCAGACACCCAGAAAATAAACCCACACACCTATAGACACTTGATTTTTGACAAAGAAGTCAAAATCATGTAGCGGAACTGTTGGGCATCTTCGATGCTAGACTAACTTGATGCTTGCATGTAGAGAATGCAAGCAGACCACATGCAAGACTCAAGCCCAAATGGATTAGAGACCTCAACATAAAACCAGACGCACTGAATCTAATAGAAGAGAAAATGGGACAGGAGAATGCATTGGCACAGGATGAAATTTCCTGAACAGAACTCTGACAGCTCAGGCACTAAGGTCAAGAATTAATAAGTGGGTATTTGAATAGGGAGAGCTAGGAGGTCAAAATGCAGCTAGCAAGAGGCCCCCAGTTTAGATGGTGGATCCTCCAGGAGTTATATTTAGAGTAGCTTACGAAATTAGGATGCTAGTTGCTGTGCCCAATGATTGAGTTACCTGTTGATTCTAAACCAAGATTGTGTGGTGTTTTCCTTCCTGCAGTGACTCGACTGAGTTCCAGAGAAAGGGACGGTGGTGGGTCACCCCAACCAGCCACGGTTGTTTGGATGTGTGGGGCTGGCATGGCAGCAACCCTCCATAGGAAAGTCGGGTGGAGAGATTTGAGAGTTTGCCAAGAGGAGAACAGGCTAGGCCCGCTGCAGGTGCCCTGCTTGCATAGTATGGGATGGTGCTTTTATTATTATTGTTGTTGTTATTAATTTCACAAAACAGATGATGTCCAACATAACAGGCAAGAATCCACTAGAAATTTAAGATTCTTAGCCTTTAGTTAGAAATCTAGTTAGAAATTTGGAAGTTTGGCTAGAGTCGAACCATGTATTAACTCAAGGCAGGAACCTTCAAACAAAGAAAATGGGCTCTGAGGTCCCCTGCTGTTGAAAGAAACAAGATGGTTGCTCTGAGTCAGAGAGCGGGAGAATGGAAGTTGCCTACTTCTTGGGGCAGATATTGATTGAACTGTGAATTTTTAAAATTGGGATTATTTGCTTTTAGGATAGATTTATGTACAGATTTTGTTTAAATTATGTGGGGAAATTTCACCTGCTTTTCAGAACTAAGATAAGGAAAATTAGTCACTGACTCCAAGTAGAGAGCAGTGACAATTGCCTGCTATGAAGAGGTATTGATAAATGGATGTCTGTGGCTCAAAGCAGAAAGCAGATGGTATATTGAAGTCCTGCAGGGTAACTCATATTCTTTGAACGTGGGCTCCATAGGAATTTTGGGTTAACATCCTGGCATGACAAATTAGAAGAGACCTAAAATATGAGTTTTGTGGTTGCTTTATTGTTGCTCTGTGAGAAAATGCAAGATACAAGCTTTCCTGGTCGCCGACTAAAGGATATACTGAGTTGGGAGAAACGTTTTGTCTTTGTGTTGTTAGAAAAGGAGATTAGATTCTGGACATCTTCCAGAGCTATATGATCAGAACTGACAGAGGGAGAACCCCTGAAGAACTAGATCCCAGAGAATCGAACAAAAACATTATCTTGATGATACTAAAATTCTGTTTTGAGATTTATATGTTACGGAATGTATATCTTTGGTGAATCTCATCGTCAGATGTGCAGAAATGACCTGCTTGAACTCCTGTTCTCAGGGACTTTCAGTCAGATTCAGTCAGGCCAGACATCAGAGACTACAACAATCATTAGTGTGGCCTTCTTAAGGCCAAACAACTTTCCCATTTTCCCTCCCCTCTACCTCCTTAAAGATATCTCAACGCCCATATACAGCTTGAAGTACTTATGATGAGTCATCGCCCCGGTTCCCTGGACTTGAGGGTCTGTAGGCAGTTATTCTAAGTCGTCTCTCTGGGGAATTTAGAAACGGTCATAATTTGAACAGGGAGGAAATAGCTAGACTTGATTGTGCAGTCATAATCTCATTTGGTAGAAATCTTTATAATAGTTACTAAGTTGAAGTCATAATTTCTTACTTCGGTACAGAATTTATTTTCATACAAATTTGAGGTTTTCATCGGTATGAATTTCTTATTGATATAAAATTGTGATTAATACTCTTTCTGTCATATAGGCATTGTGCCTATACAACTCATTTAAGAAAACAAGGCTTAGACCTAGTCCTTCTATAAATGCTATTGCAAACTGATCTGAGATGTTTAAGCCTTTGAATTAAGGGCAGATAGTAAATTCATGGCTCTGAGTTCACTGTTAGTGTGTTTTCAAGATACTTTAATTAGAAATAGCTGAAAGTAGTTAACGGACAACAGTCCAGATTACTTTACACAGACAGATAGTTTTCAAAAACATCAGAAATCCACAGAATGGGACATTCACTGTTATTTATTCACTTGTTGAGACATGTCTGATCCTAACTTCTCCCCATTTGTGGATTCATAAAAGCAGCTGAGCATCTCTACCTCCAGGTGAGGTACATTGTGGCCAGCTGGCCTCTGGGCAGGAATGGCCTATTTCTCCTACAGACCTGTACCATTCTTGAGAGGACATAAATGACAGGTTAGGACAGCTTAGTTCTGCCAAGACAGAATAAGCCAGTCAATCCTTTATAATTCCTGGTTTTCAAGGTCTGTCAGATGATCCTGGACCAGAGGGCTGAAGACTTATGCTCCAACTTCCGGACATATTAGGGCTATATAGGTAAGCAACTGTCTCTACAGTTTGTCTCAGTTATGGAAGCTGTGTTAGGCTTCCTATATTTTCAGATAATATTGGTCGCTCTTGGATTTCTGATGGGGTTAAATGATTAGTTATAGTCTCATAGCCAACCCAGGCTACTTAGCATTGAGAGAATATATTTAGAGGATAGTTTTCAGAAAGTATCAAGCTAACCAGGACATAACATATGGGTTTATAGCTCTTCTTAAGTTAGGATAGATAAGAGTATTCTATTTAATTGACAAAAATGATGGACTGAGTGTTAGGTGTATTTTGTACTTTATGAATTACACAATGGTAATAGTTGTGATCAATTTATATCTGAGAAAAGAGCCTTTTAATTGGACAAAAGGGGAAAGTGTTGTGGATAGCCCTGGTGCTGTGTGTATTTTGATGCTAATTCCACTTCCCCAAGAGGGGCAGTCTGGGATGAGGAGTGAATCACATACTCAGGTAACTTCCTGTGAACCTTCCCCCAACGAATAAAGATTTCTAGGAACCAATCACTGGGCAAGGAGTAGGCGGGACTTCTGGGTTGGAGAGGGGAAGAGAAGAGACAGGAAAAGGTGATTTGCTTTTGGACAGGGAGACCTTGTAGGACAAAATGTGGCTAACAAGAGGCCCCTGGTTTAGATGGCAGATCTGCCAGGATTTACCACCAGAGGAGTTCTATTTAGAGTAGATTACAAAATTAGGATGCTCGTTGCTGCACCCAGCAATTGAGTTACCTGTTGATTCTAAACTAAAAAAAAAAAAAAAGGAAAAAGAAAAACTAATAAATGGAACCTCATGAAACAAAAGCTTCTGTAAGGCAAAGGACACTGTCAATAGGACAAAATGGCAGCCTACAAATTGGGAAAAGATCTTCACTAACTCTTCATCCATCAGAGGGCTAGATAGACTCTAAACAAACAAACACAAACAAATAACCCATTCAAAAATGGGGGTACAGAACTAAATAGAGAATTCTCAATAGAGGAATTTTGAAGTGCTAAGAAGCACTTAAAGAAATGTTCAACATCTTTAGTCACCAGGAAAGTGCATATCAAAAGCACACTGAGATTCTAACTTATACCAATCAGAATGGCTAAGATAAAAAACTCAACATCATATCCTGGCAAGGATGTAAAGAAAGGGGAACATTCCTTCATTGATGGTGGGATTACCAACGGTAAAACCACTGTGGAAATCCATCTGGTGGGTCCTTAGAAAATTGGAAATAGTTCTACCTGAAGACCCAGCTAGACTGTTCTTGGGCATATACCGAAAAGATGCTCCACCACACCCCAACGACATTTGCACCACTATGTTCATAGAAGCTTCATTCATAATTACCACTTTTAATGGAAATTAAGAGAGATGCTCTTCAATTAAAATTAAGTCTTGATCAATACTTATTAGAGTTTTAATTTTATCCTAATTAAAAGAAATGCTTTAGATGTAGTCATGCATTTTTATTAATGTGCACATATGTGGTATTATGTGCACATTAACAGAGGATAAAAGTGGTAATCTTAATACTTTCTAAGACTTTAAAAAAATCCAGTTCTTGTTTTCCTTCATCCCTTCACATTTTTAAACTCTGATAATCCTGCTTTTCCACACAAATCCTCCTTTACACCATTAAAGGCACCCATGAGATTACATTACCTAGTACTGCCCTGTGGCCTATGGGGATCTCTCCTCACCTATGGGACTATGCAAATACATTAACAACTTCATTGTAACTCTTACTTGATAAAGTAGACAGACCGTTGTATATTAATGTCAAAGGTATGACAGTCTAAAACAAATGGCTCTTAGCACTGATAAATTGGATAAATTCTAAACCAGTTGTTATTGGTAAGATCAGTACATTTCCAATATGTAGTTTTTGAAACAAGAAGTTAAAATGAGAAATAATCTCAACACTTTGTATCTCTATATATAGTTTTATAGTTTCTGAAGCAATTTATACATATTATCTGGTATGTATATTAAAATTCTGGCCTAGAGCAAACATCAGCAAGAACATATTTCTTTCTGGTGGCAGGTATTTTTTGTTTTTATTTTTAAAGATAAGTCAATGTTATTTATCCAGAAGATATGTAGTCACACATTTTTCGTTTCTTCTGCTCATGATGGGAGAGACTATATTTTTACCAAATCCTTCCTTGGGCACAACTGCTTAATATTTCCTACCTTTCTTGAATATGAGACCATATGAGGACTAAATGTGAGCAGGTATGATGTACACTGCATTCAAGCTTCTCCCAGAAAACCGCCTTGTGTGGTTGCTGGACCAAGTCGACCCATGAAATTCACTATCACAGTTCCACTCCTTGTTAAGCTAAAACTCTACACACAATTCTTGATTCCAATTTAATCATCATAGAGAGACAATATTGTTCCCATACAGGGTTAATGTGTCATAATTTGCTCAACATTATGAAACTAACCCTCATACACAAGAAAACACAATTTTCCAAAGAGAAGGCAAAGGCCTTGAGTTCTATTATTCAATGTAATATCCTGTAATTTGAATTCTATAATATAAAATAAAAATTAGGTAAGTACTAATCGGACAAAGACAACAGATTTCATGATACATGAGATAAGACAAAGGGTTTTGCTTTACACACACACAGTCACACACACACAGTCACACACACAGTCACACACACAGTCACACACACACAGTCACACACACAGTCACACACACAGTCACACACAGTCACACTCAGTCACATACACAGTCACACACACATAATCACACTTAGTCACAAACACAGTCACACACACATACACGGTCACACACAGTCAGATACACCGTCACACACACAGTCACACACACAGACACACACACAGTCACACATACACAGTCACACTCAGTCACACACATATTCACACACACAGTCATACACACAGACACTCATAGACACACACACAGTCACACACACATTCACAGTCACACTCAGTCACATACACAGTCACACACACATACACTGTCATACACAGTCAGATACACAGTCACACACACAGTCACTCACACAAGCACACACACACAATCACACTCAGTCACATACACAGTCACACACACACACAGTCACACACACAGTCACACACACAGTCACACACACAGTCACACACACAGTCACAGTCACACACACACACACACACACAGATTCAAAACTAAATAGGGGAAAACAGGAGAGTTACCTTCTTTATTTTCTGCATCTGGTCATGGGATTGGAGTTGACTGGTCTTTATAACTACCTACTTCCACTGTCCCCCTTTTTTTTATATTTGTGTTTTAATTTTCATCAGGCTGGGACATGGTGCTAGTACGTGACTCCATAGCTCCACCTTAAACAGTTATATGAAAAAGCAATAAACCCATGTTTCTCTAAGCCACTGAATTTTGGCACCTCTTCGTAGCCACACCTAATTTTATAAACACACTGGCTCTAGTTGGAGTTTCCCTCCCATGCTACCTGTGTTTCCTATGAGACAGGCACTGGCAGAGGAAGGAGCTTGTGTTCTGTTGAAGACATATGTTCAGCAGCTAGTGACAGGGAGCCAAGTTGTCTCTGGTTATATCCCAAGTGTAAAAAAAAAATCAATGCCTACAAATTAATGCTGGAACAATAGGATATAATGTATATACCCCTGCAAAAATAAAAATAATTAAAATGCATAGATATTCTGCCCTCAAACAGGTGAGACAAATGTCTGTCCCCCTCAAGTGCATTTTGGACCTGGGGATTTCTTACAGAAAGCAACAATGGGACAACAATCAAGGGGAGAGCCACTTTGCAGTAGAAAAACCTGATAAGCCAGGGGTGGTGGCACATACTTTTAGTCCCAGCTCCCAGGAGGCAGAGGAAGGTAATTCTCTGCTTTTGAGGTGAGCCTGGTCTATAGAGGGGAGGAGTTTCAGGACAGCCAGAAGCCCTGTCTTGAAAAACCAAAAACCAAGCAAACAACCCCGAAACACTGACAAAATGGTAGAATGCAGGCGATCAGTCGAGGTCAGCAATGCTTACATTCTGCACCCGTCTTGTGGTGTGAGACGATGCTTCACTGTTGAAGTCTTCTGCCTCCACCTCTATGAGTCTCCCCTGACTACAAGGAGATCAAGGAAGAGACACTGAATAAAAGACCTAACAAGTTTGCAAAGCTGTCACAGCCAATGTGATCTGGAGGAGAAATGGCAGCTAAGCACACTGTGGACTCTGGTGGAATTCTCAACAGGAAAGGATATTAGGGGGAAACTAGGCAGATAGGAATAAGACAAAAACTCTAGCTAATACCCAAACTGTGTTAGCTCCCACATGGTAGCTGGCGAAAGGGCCATACCAAGGATAAGCATCGTTAATCTAAACCATATTTAAAATAAAAATCTACCAAAAAGAAAGAAAGTGACCAAGTTCAGCGTGTGTAATTCAAAATTCTAAGATACCTTCTGTGGGCTGGATGCCTGTAGTGTTTTCCATACCGTTTCCTCTGTTAGAACTCTGACCAGTGATGGGGCCATGTGTGGCATATTTCAAGATGAGGAATGAAGGAGAATCACAGTGATTTCTATGATGGCTGAACTAATATACATCCTTGCCAATGACTCTCAGGCTTTCTGTTTCTCCTCATCCTCACCAGCATTTGCAATTTACATTTTACATATTTTTTGTTGTTATTTTTTATTAATAACCATCTTAACCAGAATAAGATGATAACCTGATTACAGTTTTGCTTTATATTTTTTGGTAGTTAATAATATTGACTCTTTTAAATATGGTTGACTATTTGCATTTTAATTTTTGGGAGGGGGAATGTCTACTTAAGTCACTTGCTCATATTTTAATCTAACGAGTGGTCTTCTCATTCCACTCTCTTAGCTTTCTGCATATACCTGGGTATTAATCCTTTTTCAGGTGAATGGGTGTGAAATATTTTTCCCATTCTGTTGGTTGTCTCTTCATATCACTGACTGTTACCTTTGAGGCAAGAAGCTTAGTAGTCAGACATAATCCCAGTTGTCCGGTTTTGCTTTGGTTTCCCGTCAGTGGCAGTTTTAGAATCATAGCATCTGCAAGTGTAGACGGCTTATTAGCAAGCAAAATGGAAGTCACTTTCTTCTGAGTGTAAAGATCATGGAAAACAGTTTGGAAACTCGTTATTGCCATGCAGATACTATGAGGAGAGTTGAAAACTATACTCTTTGTGGAATCCTGGTGGGATTCCTGATTGATTAGGGAAAGGGGGCTTCAAACTGCATGTAACAGGTTCAGAGGCCATATTAGTCGAGATTCTCCAGAGGAATAGACCCGTGGGACGGTTCTGTCTTATGAAAGGAAATGTATTGTGTTGGTTACCATGCTCACATCAGGTAATCCAACAATGGCGTTGCACAGTGAGGCCGCTCTGAACCAGGTGTTCTTAGCAGTCCCATTCCCGCAAGAAGGCCTGGGGGTTCCTAGAGCAGATGTCAGTCCACACTGTGAGACGGGGGATGGGTTCTAATGGAGAGAACTACAGGATAAAGTTACTCACCTGCAAAACGCCCATGAGAGGAAACAGGCAGCATGGGTTTCCCTTGGGCTCCTTTATGTTGGGGCCACATCTGGAAGTTTCTGCCATGGCTGGGCTGGCTTTTCAGTGATTCCTCTCCTTTCCTCGATGCCTTCCCAGACAACCTAGAGGGCTTCTTAGATGTTTCTAGATCCAATCGGATTGGCTATTAACTCTAACCGCCACAGAGAACAGCTATGGCTTTATTTCATACAGTTTGTGTGATTTTTCTAGTTTGTACTTCTTTTGCATTGTGAACTACCTGCCTTTGAATTTGAACGACTTTATGTGAGTGATCATTATGAGTTAATCTCAACAATGATGTCATTATAGGTTGTTTATAATCGTTAGTGGGGACATCCGTATTCTTTAAAGAGAGAGACAAAAACGTAAGAATGCTTTTATAAGCTATCATGTCTTTTTAAAAGATTTATTAATTTTTAATTCATGTCTATGAGTGTTTTGTCTACACTACATATGTACACTGCGTGCATGTAGTTCTCCATGGAGACCAGAAGAAGGTGCCAGATTCCCTGGATCTGGAATTACACATAATTGTGAGCTGCTGTGGGGTGCTGAGGATTGAACCTTGGTCCTCTGGAAGACTAGCCAGTGCTCTTAACAGTTAAACCATCTCTCCAGTCCCTCAGAGTAACATGTTTTAAGCTAACTGTGAGTATTTTATATCAGTTTTAATATTTACAATACTTTATCTATAGACGGATGATAGACAAATAGTACCAGGCTGAATAAAATACTTTAGAGAAATTAGAAATCAGCTTAAAGACATCACTAAGGAATGCATTTTCTTCTGTGGGAAAAGCTTAACCACTGAAGATGGCTAGACCAAGGACATAATTAAATTGTTTGGGAGAATCAGAATCTCACTGAAGCTAAAACAAGTTTCTTGGGTCCTTCTTTTGCTGTTATGAAACACCCTGACCAAACAACTCAAGGGAGAAAGGGTTTGTTTTCCCACACAGCTCAGAGTACAGCCTTCCATGTAGGAAAACCAATCAGCAGGAGCTTGAGCCACATCACATCCCCCGGATAGATGCACATCCCCGTGGACACTTGTGCTCTCCCCTCTCATACGAAGACTTCAGCCAGGGAATGGTGCCAGCCATGGTGGGTCATCTCACCTCAGTTAGCCTAATAAAGATAACCCCTCACCTGAATGCCCAAAGATCTATCTCCTAGGAGATTCTAAGTATCATCAAGTAGACAACTGAGAATCCATCATGTTAAGAATTTGGATGGTTTCACCTGAGAACAAGTGAAGAATAAGACATGACCATGTTTCAAATTTGAATACCACAGCATTTCCCCATTCATTTAATTTACAAAATTCCATTCTTCCTCTAAAAAAGGAAGAGGGGGAGAGGGGGAGAGGGGGAGAGGGGGAGAGAGGGAGAGAGGGAGAGAGGGAGACAGGGAGACAGGGAGATAGGGAGACAGGGAGAGGGAGAACAAAGAGATAACTTAAAGATGAACTTAAATAAAATGGAAAAGACAGCAGAAAGATTTGGAAAGTCCTTAGCCTGGCTGGCTCTGTGCTAGAAACGAATTGTTTCTTCATTTAACCTTTTGCTTAGGAGATTAACATGGCTCGAAGGGACCACCAGAACACTAGAGGGCTTGCCAAGCATTTCAGACTGTCAAGTGAGCCCTTCCCATCACAGTCTAAAGGTTGGTGGGAAGAACAGCTTCAGGGCACTGACCCAGGGCCCACTCGTGAGCTCACTTTACCTGAGAGCCTCAGATCTGGCCTACTCCAGTTCCATCCATTCTGCTCCAGCTGTCGGTCCTATGAAGTGAGACCCCACCCACTGCTCCAAACAAGAGCCCCACATTGATGGAGTATATCGTGATTCTGCAGGCCTGAAAAAATGCCAGAGCTGTGAGGACATGCCTTCACCTCCATGGATTTCAAAGAACGTCATGATGGCTCAGAGGCCCTGACAGAACCTTGATAGAAGGATTGAGCTTCTACACAAAGCTCTTTCTAAGGCAATGCCTCCTGGAACCATCTAAAGTTTGATGGTGTGACAATTGTAATTCACTGAATGGATTTCTAGTGTACCAGATTTCTCCCTTAGAGGTAGCTATTATTTTCTGCCGTGAAAACTATGCCAGTCTTGACTGTTGCACTCTGTAGCGATAGAAACTGAAGCTTTAGGAAAGGGAACCATCTTTGATCCATCAGCTTGGGGATACAGCTCCAGTTTGAACAGAGTCCTAAAACAGCAACACCTGGTATTCCACCTCTGTTATCGCACCCACAGGAATAGCTACACAGATGGGAATTTGGCACTGTGTTGTAGGACACGAAACCAAACCATGGTGGCAAGCACATTAGGGAAGGACGGTAGGGTCTTGTCACAGACAGAATTGAGAGTTGTACTCCTCAGGTGCTTGTTACCTTGTTCCCTCCTTTTAACAGAGGATATTTCTTTCCATAGCATTAATAATTTGATTGAAGGAAAGGATAACAACAGTGAACCAAACCTAGGTGAGTGTGTTTGAGACCTCCTAAACTCTCACTTAGCTGCTGGGTAGAAAAAAATGTCGAGTTGAACCTGCTTTGTACATAAAGGTGGAATCCTCAAATGCTGAAAAGGAAAAAGTGGGCAAGGAAAAGAAAGACAAAGGAGTCTTCCACGAAAAAAAAATTCCACTGTAAAACACAGTCAAGTAAGTAGAAATCTGGAGCAGTGATTTTTAATCAGTATTTTATTAGAGAGCAACTTGATACTTTAAAATTTTATCTCATGACTATACCCAAACAATACATTTTAAAAAGATTTTGGTTTACTACTCTTATTGAAGTAAGCCTCACTGACAGCCACTTGAAAACCTCCCACGACTGCTGAATCTATGATCTCAGTCAAAATTTGGAGACTATGTTAACCCAGAGTAAATATGTTCTGGAATCTTCCATATTACATCATCATGTGTGTCTGTTTATGTGTTGTGACCACAAATAACTACAGGTTTATTTTGTCTTGTCCAGAGGAGGGGGAGGAGCATCCTTGACGGAGGCTACTCTGTGTGGGAAGAGGAAAAAGCTGATGCTCGAAGGCCCTTCAAAGGAATCTTCTAGAGCCTCATACCAGATTTGGGAGGGCTGCTTGTACCTGACTAATCCTGACACAGGGTGATGTCATCCAAACAAAGTCTACAACAATGGATCAAGTTCCATTTAGTGACTCCCGTGCCACACTGAGCTGCTCTCCTTTGGCTATAGCCCAGCTTATGATCTGAAGACTTGAGACACATCTTGGTTACACAAATAAGGACACGGGAAGGTCGGTACTTAACTCCAGCTTCCCAAGCTTAAAGCTTGGATTTCTGGTTTAAATTCCTTCCTAAGAAATTAGAGTGCTGGAGAGTGTGTGTGTGTGTGGGGTGGTGGTGGTGCTGGTGGGTGGGGAGACTGAAGGAAGGGACAGAAGGAAGGGGAGAAGGAGAAGGAACAGAGTGGAAAAGAGGAAGGGAGATTCTCTTGACCTTGAAGAGACTCGCTCTCTGTGACCAGGAAATCTAGAGGACGGATTCTTGAGAGCATTTCATTTTATTTCTGGCGGTAAATAAAGCTCCCAGGGAAGATACTACTTTATCTGGCCTAGTAAGTATATTAAATTACACTATTTCATCCTCTAGGCCCGAAAAAGTTAATTTACCATTTGAATGTCAGGAATGCTAAATACGTAGATCACGTCCTGGCCTCATAATTTCTCAATAAACTAACAGGGCATTTTGCTTAGGTGTGCTTTTTTTTATTATTAGTATTTACAGATAGCAGGATAGGAAAAGAGGCTGTAGCTGTCTGTTGGTGATAAGAAGGCAGATGTTGACTGTGGTGTCATCTCAGAGAGAGCCTTGGTGTAGGAGAGGGAGAAGATGCCAGGAGGACAGAAGGGAGGAGATATGTTGAGGGAGTACAGCATTCTATAGCCCTGCTGGCCTCCTCTAGTGGGCCGCTACCTCTGCAGTGCATGACCTCCTATCCCTCAGTCCTTCCATGCCCTCAACCCCACCCTTCGTCTGAGAAGTCACCTCTTCCAGGGCTCTAAGGGGGTAGCTAGAATGGATGGATTTGAAAACCAAAGAGCCAATTCCCATCCTTGCAGATTTGTTATTTGCCTAGAGCACTGAAATAATTAGGATGGGTTTGGAAATAAAGTATCACTGACCTAATTTATAAAAAGGAATCCGAAAGAAGGGGCAGATGGCTGACTTACATCGCATATGTAAGAAATGGTCGTTGTGCTTCTCAGTGTCAGAAATACAACTTCGGAAGGTCGGTGGCTTCTTCGAGTTGCTTTTTACAAGATCAGCAAATCAGTTCGCAAGAGTCAAACCCTTTGGTCAGTTTAGATACAAATATACTCATGTTATATGGTAAAACTGGAAGCTCTTTTCCCTCTGTGAAGGCTGTCAAGTGTGACTTTGGGTTCCAGAAATGGCTCGATGCATAAGAACTTCCCATAACTAGGCATCATGAAGGAGGGATAAGGTTTGACAAATCACAGAAGCCCTCCGCCCCACACACACCACACACACACAAACACACACACACACACACACACACACACACACACACACACACGCACGCACACGAAAAAGAAAATAGAAAAATTCAACTAGAATTAAGAGATAAATAAAAATAATAGGTAAATTAAATATAAATAAAGTTCTTTTACTTATCTATTTACTTAGATGAGTCGTTACGAAGTTAGTTTCTGAGCTCACATTGTGCTATGTGGGCCAGGCTGACCCTGCGACCTAGCTATCCTCCTGCTTCTACCCTAATGCGTCACCACATCCAGCTGATAGGTGACATTTCTAAAGTACATCTTGGCAAACTAAAATACCCAGATAGTTAATAAATGAACAGGAGACACTGAAAAAAGTGAGGTATTACCTTTAAGAATTCTACAGACAACAATGAATCTTGGGAAATCGCCTGCCTGTGTCAGCTGTCAAATGCCTGAGGGTCCCCCCCCCCCCCCCCCCCCCCCCCCGGTGAACTTCGCTCTTGTTTCAGAATTCGCTCCTTGGGCCAGAAGGAGAGTTCCAGACTTTCCCCCAGAGGGCTCCATGAGTTGAGGCCACATGGTCAGGTCCTCCTCAGCTTCTCTTCTGGGCCCAGTTTACCTTATTCTCTCCTGCAAGGGGAGAGAAATGAACCATCAGGTGAGACCCAGCAGGGGGAGTGGGTGAGCTGGCCCCGTGGCCCTCTGAATGTGTCCTTGGGTGTGAGTATGGGTGTGGGGCAGCTGGGTGGGAGCAGCGTGCAGGCTACCAGCACCAAGTGGTGTGCCTCTCCGGGGGTGTGTGCAGAAGGCTCCAGGATAAATAGGAGGCTCCCAGTTCTCGGTGACACTGGAACCCGCTGGCTGCCCGCCCCGGGTGTTTCCCTGCTCTGTAGCCAGGCTGCCTGCAGCGTAGTTTCGCTTCCTCCTGGCTAAGGGATTAGTTTCCAAGCACCCTCTCAGTGCCAGGGCCCGGGAAGGGCACGGAGAAGGAGCCGAGAGAGACTCGTTCAGGGGCTGCCCTGCCCCACACAGCACGGTTGATGGACTCGACTGCCCCAGGCAGCGGTGTCAGCTCCCTGCCGCTGCTCCTGGCCCTTGTCCTGGGTAAGTGTTCTTTCTGAGAGAGCTACAGATCAGAAGAAAAGACAGGGTGCTGGAGTCCCGTGAGCCTTGATGGAAGAGTGAGCTGGCGAAGTTAAGAAGATCCCGCCTCTGGCTTACACCTGCTGGAGGCTTCCCTGGGTGTGCCCGAGGCCCCAGGGAGGAAGGGATCCTGCTGCCGGCTGCTGGGCTGTGCTCAGGTGGCACCTTGGAGTGCCAGGAGTGAAGCCAGCAGGAGGTGCTGGCAGGGACCCGGGAGGTGCTTAGCAGGTGCGTGAGATGGGAGGAGGATCTCAAAGGCAGGAACAAGAAGTACCCTTCTGACCTAGAAGGTACCTGCAGAGGCAGAGGCAGAGGCAGATTCCTATCACGTGTGTGTGTGTGTGTGTGTGTGTGTGTGTGTGTGTGTGTGTGTGTGTGTTTTCCAGGAATGTGTGAGAGAGACAGGACTGCTTTTGAGACTACCAGTGGCTTAGGAGGCTTCATTACACACACACACACACACACACACACACACACACACACACACACACACACCCCTTTTCTCTTTCACCTTTTTCATCCATCCGAGAGTGGCTAGAGCTATGAGGGGAAAGCCCTCTTTTACTTTTCCATTCAGGAGGAGAAAGCAAAGAGAAAAGAAAAAAAAAATACTGACCCGCCTTACTTGGGACCTGCTGCTTCCCACTTTAAGAAGTCAGGAGAGAAAAATTCATCTCTATATTTGGGAAGTTAGGGCCAGTTGGTTGAGAACTCCTGGCTGTGATGTCCTCAGGAAGGAAGAGAGGAGAAGCAGCTCCCTGGAAACCAAAGCTCAGAAGGGAAAGCTGGAGCTTCAGGTGGTATCCTGCCCTCTGCCAAAGTCCAGCCATCTCAAGATGTCTGCTTTGAGGTCCTCAGGGTTTTGGAAGGGAAGGGTGTTCTCTAGCCTTAGGCAGAGTCTAGGAGGATTGGGCATTGGGAGGAGAGGGACCTCTCATGTGTCACCATGCTATTATATACCGACTCTCAAGCCTGGAAGGCTAGCAACTCTGAAAAGGGATGAGATTGTCTTTCACAGTGGAAAAACAGGTGAGCGTAAGTGAAATTTCTTGGCTGTGTCTACAGAGCTAGAAAGGAAGATTAGATGCTTGTCAACCCGGTGGCAGGTAGATTCCATGAAGGGTCCAGGTTAGAGAGAAAGGACTGGCTTAGCCTGCAGTGGAGGCCGGTCACCTTAACCCACGGTAGAGTGATGTGGCCTAAGAGGAGTGACACGAGGTGGAGGTGTAGAGGAAGCGCTGAGACTATTGTCAGTGTCACTTGAACGCAGCTGGCACTCACGTCCTCTACCTTGTCTGGATTGCCCCACAGCTGAGTCCTTCTTCATCTCGCTATGGCCAGCCATATGCTAAAGTGTACAGGGCGCAGGCAGAAGAGTGTTCTTAGACACGGTTCTTGCATTTATGTTGAGTTGGGAATGTCAAACGGACAATGCTAAACAATCAGGGGGAAGGCTCAGACAAGCAGAGAAGGGAGAGCACCATGTTGAATATGGAACAACGTGAAGTTGCACGGAAGATATGTATGGGTACTGGGGGAATCTGAAAGAAGAGAGGAAGCCAGGGTAAGAGTTGGGAAGGGAAAAAAAGCATCCAGTAGAGGGATGCTGACTCAGCATTAATTCTCTCCTGGAAAAAAAGAAGCAATTGGTTTGAGAGAAAATGTGGATTATGAAGAACCAAAAGAACCAAACCAAACAGACCAAGCCAAAAAAAAATAAAATAAAATAAATAAATAAACCACCAGCAATAAATCCAAGACAAGTTAAAATGTTTAATCAGAAATCAATACGCAGTTAAACAGACTCAACACAAGTCATGAATGGAGGATGTAAACAATGAATCAGAGGAGATAAAACTGGCATTAGGGTGCTGTGTGGGAGGGGAGGGGACAATGGGCTAAATGGCCTGATTGTCTTAAGAACATGAGTTAAGCATGAGCTATGTTTCTGGGCCAGAAGGAGAGTCAGGAAAGAAATGATCTTTCAGGGCTGATGGCCTTTTTCCCCTTTACTGTCAATCACTCTATTCCATACCCTCAACCTGTTAAAAAAAAAAATTCCCTATTCCAATGTTACAATACACCCAGGGAAACCTAAACGTGCCACCTCCCTGATGACTGATGGCTTAGGAGATCAGATCCTGTCTCTAAATCCCAGACAAGCTTGCCAAGGGTCAAGGGATGTTTCCATTATCTATTCTTCCTTCCTTCAATCACACACACACACACACACACACACACACTGATGCCCCCATGCCTAATTTAAACCATATGTTACTTTACTTTTGCAAAAACTGTGAGCGATGTCATGTGAGGTGACACTGCCCACTTGTCACTGAGCAGACAGGAGACCTGGCTCTACCCTTGCTCCTCTGTGTCCCGGGATGTCTGTAAGTGACATGTTGCTTGACATGGCTTTGTTCATTTGTAAAAAGAGGAGGTGTTATGTTTTCATCACCACATTCTTCACACACACACACACACACACACACACACACACACACACACACAAAACCAAAATAATATGTGATCAGTTAGGAATAGCATATATATAATACGTGATCAGTTAGGGATAGCATATGTATTGTAGATGTAGATGCATCAAAAGATACTGGGCATGTAGTAGATGACCTATTCAGGAATATCTATATCTATATCTATCTATGTGTGTGTGTGTGTGTGTGTGTGTGTGTGTGTGTGTGCGTGTACTGATACATAAAATTTAGTGATTTTATGAAGCAAAATGAGTTGGGGATGGAGAACAAAGAGGTATACCACACAATCATTAGTTTTATAAAATACACATACGTTTAACACATATTGCAAATCTCTATATGTAAATATGTTATTTACCTATGCACTTGATATCCTTATACACATCGAGTTGGTTTTATTTTATCAAAACTACACCAAATCATTTTTAGAGAGTCGGTTGAAATCTTGACTTAAATGTCTCACCTTGAGTCTCTTGTTAATCAAATTCAGTCATTGATAGACGTTCCAGTGCCTGAGAGGGCACCATTTGAGTGATTTTGTTTTCCCCTTGACATCCTGTTTTAGTCCCACCTTTTAGAATTATAGGAGATAAGATGTTAGATCTCTGTAGTCAGAGCTATGTTCTCCACGGTTCTTTAAATGACAAAGAAGCTAATCCGTGAGTTCTCACTTGCCAAAGAAAGTGGGGAACACCCTGTGGTGATTTCCTCCTGGACTGCTTGCATTTGCTTGCCATGTAAAGCAAGCCATGAGGACCTAAATCTGGTTTGGGTGACTCTGGTTTCTTGCTAACTTTAGTGCTCACAAGTCAAACTGAAGAGGAAAGCGAGTCTGACTGAAATGAGTGTGCTTTCTAAGGCTAATGACTAGATCTTACAAAAAAATCAGTTGCTAAGGTGAGTCTTTTTAAAGAAATGAAGAGAGATATTTTTAGATGGTTGGAGAGAGATGCGGTATTTAATCTGAATTCACATCAATTAAGTAATTGCCTACTTTGCTTATCAGTTGTTCAGGTCAACTGACCATGAAATACTTGCATTCATTCTTTACATTTTTGAAGGATATGTAAATTGTTGTTTACTGATCTGTGGGTTAGTGGCATGAATTGCAGAATGCGTTTGGAAAGCACAACAGTGTTCATATTCCGTTCTCTTGTTTGAAAGTGCGGCAGGAACTCTATAAAGGACTGGGTTACTGGTAGAACATTTGTATCTTTTAAAACTTCTGAGTTTATTATTTGCCCTTATTTACTCATGGAGGGTTGAGTAAAGAATTCTTGACATGAAACAAGAATTCACAATAACTAGTGAAGTGAATGGTGAGTGCACATGGCCGTTGGAGGGCATGCCCTATCAAAATGTCAAGTCTAGTAAATCTTTTGATTTCATGTTGACACAGGTCAGAGATACTGAAGGACTTTTTTCTTTTATCCTTTGCTACATGAGCCTGATACTGCAGGTGTGAAAGAGCCTTCCACAGAAAAGACTTTTATTTTGCAAAAAGTAAGATCATTTCTTCTGTCGAAGATTCAAATGTACTGTACACGTTTTATAGGTTTGGTTCTAGGGCAGATTTGATGGGTCAAAAAAGCTCTTCAAAAGAAGTATTTGGATATTGGGAATATACCTCATGCCTGAGGACCTGGGTTTAATATCTAACACCAAGGAAAGAAAAAGAAGTGATTGTGTGGGGTAGGGAAGGACAGCAGACTTAATTGAGGCAGTTGGAAAATGCTCTTTGAATACCAGGTGATTTATCTCTTGTTCAGTTAGAACAATGCTTTTCATCAGTGGAGAATAAGAAAGTTGTTATATTCGTGGATTTCTGTGCGATATTCAACGGAAGAAAAACAACAAAATACAGCCTTGGTAGCCTCTGTGGACATGAAATAGATTTGCTTTGGAGGCTGCTCCCCTTGGCCTTGTCAGTACTGGGGAATTCTTCATTTGTTCTCAATCACGCATGGAGATGGTCGAACCAGCAATTGCCCAGTTGCAAGCTAGGGCACACAAACCTTTCTTCTCCCTTCTTTGGGGTGAGCTGTGTGGTCCAAGCTTGCACTGAGCATGAGGGGATCCAGGACAGATCAGCTAGGAGAAAGGCCAAAGGATCTTCAGCAGAGATGCATGAAGTCCTTTTGGGGGACTTGAGTTGATTCCCTCCTGAATATCTTCTTAGTAGCCCACCCTCTAGGCTTCTGATGGACACAGGATGCTGCTGGGTGTTTAGGTCTCTGCTTGACCTTAAGTATGGAATCTTAGCATTGTTACTCTTTATCTTTTGGGGGAATCTTTATAAAGATCATCTCTACACCCTTTATCTCATTTGGTCTTCATCCCAAAAGTGACCAGTAATGTAGTACAGGACAGGCACTGGCCTAAGGCACTGATAACTTAATGTATAAAATATATACACTTAGTACAGGAGCTACATTGAGGTATCATGTAAGGAGTCCATGTTTCTGACATTATTGTGTATGAATTTTAAAGTGGGAGGTAAGTTTCTAAGTCCTAGTAGATAAGCATTCACTGTTGAATGGGACACACTGGATCCTAAAAGCCAGAGATGCTTTAAAGTGGAAAACTGACATTGGGATCCCATATTCTTGGCTTATATATATATTTTTTTTTTTAATGGAGTTTCCACCATAGCTTTCCCCTCACCTTCAGCAATGTTGCTTCCCTGTGCATCTCTGTCATCGTTGGCTATCTTGGGTATTTGGAAGATTCTGGCTCTAAAATCCACCCACGCAACCCATCTGCCCATGAACCTGGCCTGGGCATTCCTGGTTGGGTGGAAGTTAACTTGGAGCAGGTGTTTGCTTCGGCCTGTGACAAGCATCACTCCAGACATTCTAGTCTGATCCCACACTTAAATAAACTCAAATGGATGGGTTGACTCCTACACCTTCCTGGGCCTATTTCCAGCCACGTGACACCCACATGCTCCTGTAGCCAGTTGGGGGGTGGCATTGTTTTTCTGTCATCCTAGAGTAGAGCCACTTGCCTGTTACTGAGAATAGGTGACAAGGTCCACTCTGATCTGGATTAATATGGGAGCTAAGAAGCAGACTTAGCCAGACCATTGGCTGTAATCCCCAGTGCTGGGAATTACTGACTCTGAGACCTCAGTCCCTCAAACCTTCCTAGTCTTACTACCCTCATTTACAAAACCTGATAGGAATGAACCAAGGCTATGGTATGAATGGTCTTTATCTCTGTAAAACACCTACAGGGAGTCCAAACAGTGGGGTTTAGATACACATAATCTATTTTACTAGACAATAAGAAATCCGAGAAAGGGGGAGGGGGGCTGGAGAGATGGCTCAGCAGTTAAGAGCACTGACTGCTCTTCCAGAGGTCCTGAGTTCAATTCCCAGCAGCCACATGGTGGCTCACACTATCTGTAATGGGATCCAATGTCCCCTTCTGGTGTGTCTGAAGACAGCGACAGTGTACTCATATACATAAAATAAATAAATAGATCTTTAAAAAAATAAAGAACTCAGAGAAAAGGTCATTGTGACCAACACCTTCTTAAGATTTTTTGTTGCAAATTTGAGTATGGATTTCTGATTATCATCAGGATGTATTGATTGATGAGAAAGCATCTTTTTCTTCAGCCTTGGTTTCTCATGTTTCTGATCCTGCAAGTTATGAAATAGATGACAGAAAAAAATTCCCTCCCAAAGAACTTTACTTTGACTTTGTAAGGAAAATGTGCAACATAAATTTGCAAAGGCGGTGAAATGCACATCTACCCTCTAAATATGGATTCTTTTCTTTTTCACTGCCAATTCTGACTCCGATTTCACATAGTTAAGAGCTTCACGTCGCTGTGTGACACTGACAGGAGGCACAGGCATTCTGCAGTAGCTGAATGTATCTGCAAGGTGATTTTGATATTTGAAGTCATCTCATCACAATGAGATTGTCTCATTTATTTGAATTACAGAAATAATTGCTTCAATTAAAAAGGAATAGAACTGTCAGTTTGGAAGAACTGGCGGTGATGAAATGTCAAAATTTATTTCTGAGTATAAGAAAAATGGAGAAGATATTATTTCATAAATTTTCAGGAGAAAAATTCAAATTCTTTAGATAGCCATTTATCATGTTAAGTTGTTCCGTTAGTGGCTCACAACAGAGATAATTATTTAACTTTCCCACATCTTGTTCTCTGACATACTCAAAATAATAATAATCATCATCACTTAGGGACATGGGGTCATTTTGAGGACAATATAGAATAATACAGGAGTTGGGAAACACATCTCTCAAACAGAATGGCTATTCTCAACTTTGAGAATATGTTAACATTCAAAATACTTTATAGGTAGAGTTTAAAAACTAGAAGTAGAATCAGTGTATTTGTTAGGTACAATAGATTCTTTACCTTGAGCAAAGGAAAAAGAAAAGTGCCACACTTCACCTCTGGAGGAAGAAAAAAGGCAAGAATCTTTGTCCATAACCACAAGAGAGATCTTGTTAGCGTGCACGTCTAAGTGCTTCTGTATAGGGAGTATTCAGCGAACACTTGTTGAGCAAATGAATGTGAGTTAGTTCAGGAAATCTTTCTAGACCACTATCTACTCATAGTAGGCAATGAAGTGTTTAATGTAAACTTTACACTTTAATGCACACACAGACACACACACACAATCTCTCTCTCTCTCACACACATACATAATCTCTCTCTCCTCTCTCTCTCTCTCTCTCTCTCTCACACACACACACACACACACACACACACACACAATTTCCAAAATTCAGGAAACCTGTACTTCCCCCCATAACTCTTTGCATTTATGTCTTTAGATCTGCTAAACACCTTTTTTTCTAGACATATTTCTGCCAAGATGACATCAGAACTTGGTCTCTGAGGGAGATGGCCTGGCAGAATTAGATTTATTCATGGACATTAGTGCTAAGGACCACCAGCAGCAACATATCATTTTATTCCAAAGTAAGGTTCTTTCGTACGGCATAGTGCTTAGCTGGTAAACAGAGAGCACTATTGTTACTTATAAAACATATAATAATGAGAAAGATGTAAATTTATTTTAATTTTTCACTGTTTGAAAGGGCGCCTGATATCACTTTAAAGCACGTCTATGGTTATTAGGCATCAATGATCTGAAAAGAATAAGATGAGAAGTGGGCTCAGGAACCAGACTGATCACGTGGGAAGAAGAAGCAAGCGCGCACGTAAACAAGTCACCGAGGAAACAGGACTGGGAACGATACATCCTGGTTTATCGGAGACAACTTGACATACTTGAAAGCAAGTGAAGCTTTGAAAATAAAGCTCTAGTTCAGTCAGAGAAGATGCACCTAACCCTCAAGAGACTGGAGGTCCCAGGGAGTTTAGGGGTCTGCTGGGTAAAGGGTGGGGTGCGCTGGGGGTGTGCGGACATCCTCGTGGACACAGGGAGGCTGGGACGAGGTATGGGATGGGGAACAGTCAGAGGGTGGACCAGGAGGGGAATAAAATCTGTAGTGTAAAAGAAAAAGATTAAATAAAATTTAAAAAAAGAAAAGAAAAGAAAGTTCTAGATGTGGCGATTTGCCCACGCTTGGGCACTTTGGGGGAGCTCTTAGTGTGCAGAAACCAGGTGGACCAAATGGCTTCCGGGATGTATCGTGCTTTTCTGGATACAGAACAAGGCTACTTCACCTTGAGAATGTTTTGAAGGTTAGAAGATCTTCGAATGAAGAAGGTACCAGCCTCCCCTGAGAGAAGAGGCAAGCCGTCAGAGCTAGAATTTTTTGATTCAGAAATAATTCAGAAATAAATATTCAGAAAATTGAAGCAGAAAATTATTCGATTTCTTTTCCACCCAAACCTGGGTTCAGTGACTTTTTTCCTCCTCATGGGCTTCATCTTGGAATACAGCAGCAATTTTATGCCTGAGGACGTTTCTACCTCGAAGTCTCCACAGATCTGATCGTTGAGTAATAGCTGTCAACTGGACCCTATTAGTGTGAAGGAACCGGAAACCACAGCTGTATCCGCTAAAATGGGTTGATGGGAATTTCAAGTGCTGCTATGTCAGGGGCCACTTTTCTTTTTCTAACATAACCATTTTGCAGTAGAAAACTGGGAGAAAAATCTTCACTTGTGTTTAGATAAATTAGAGACAGCTTGTAATTACAGTCAGCCAGAAGACTGACTTTGTGTTGTGAGGTGAATTCGTGTACATAATTGTAAGGCTCACTTCATGCTTTCCTTTCTTTTGATTTTTACTCCTAAATGAACAGTTTTACCGATAAAGATGAGGACGGATGAATGCTAAGGGGAACTGGCTTATTCAAGCTCATCTAAAGAACTCTTTATTCCTTGAGAATTTCATATTATGTTTTGATTACATATTCCCCTCCCCCAACTCCTGCCCTATCCTCCCCCTCCACCCTACACAGCCAGCTTCTTGTCCTTCTCTTTAAAACAAACAAAACCATTGAGTCCTATAGGTGTTAGCTAATGAGAATTAAATTGTCACTTCTCGAGAATTGAATATGTCTTGAAGTGTGGCTGATATACCTCTTATCGCCCATTGAAGAAAAAGTGATCCCTCCCCACCCAGAGAACCCATCCATTGCAAATAAATTCTTGGATAAAGGGGAAATTTCATGCCCACTTTCCTTTCTCTGGCTTGTATTCGTGTACATAATTGTAAGGCTCACTTCATGTGCCTTTTTAAACAAAAGCTAACCAAATGATATCCCCCTTGTTCTTTCTTATTGACTGCTACCCAACAGTAGTCGTCATGTTTATGCATGGGTTGAATGGTTTTCTAGACTAATCAGCCTCATAATTGTGAATGTGTCTTTCAGGACACGGTGAGCAGGCCTAGAACTATGAAATATGTGGTGTGACTGCTTCCTAATGAGTCCTATTTCCCTAAGTCACACAAGAAAATCAGTTTGTGCTGGAATGCAGTGGGCCAACCAATGGGCTCTTCTACTGTCTCCTTGCCTCGTGGTGAGCCTCCCGTCCACCTGAGGAAATTAGCATGTAGCAGAAGGAGTTCTGTCAGAGGGAACTGGTGTTGCACCTGCCTGGGTCAATACATTTCCCTTCCTTCTGTTTTCCTGAAGCATACCTTAGATCCGGTGACTGTTAGAACCACTGATGTGACCCGTGTGTGGGTAAACATCCCATCTGGAGGAACTCTATCCCTGTGTGGTACAATGAAGACGTTTTAGTTCCTCCCTTCTCTTTCCTTTCTTTTCAACCATGTTCATGGCCTTGGGATTGTAACTTCATAATCCTCGTCTAGATTCTAGAAAAAGTTCTTCTGAGCTAATTTCTCTTCTTATGGGTTTGCTTTAAGACAAACTAAACGATACCTTATACTTGGGGCAGTCTTTACAAGGGCACAGTTTATAAACACTGAAAGACAACAACTGAAAAGGTAGGAAAGGATTTGACTTTGTTTTTGACAGGAGAGCACAAGTACTAAATTTCACCCACTTCACAATGTCTAGGTCAAGCGCAAGCCCAATGTCATTGTTTCCAGCTGCATGTTAACTATGGCTTCTTTCTGGACCTGGGAACCACTCAGCTCACACAGTCTAGATCCTATGAAATGAATGAAGACGCTATGAGAAAAATTCCAATGCTTGCAATCTTCCTCCTTGCATTGATTTAAACTGGAAGCAAACTTTATTACTGTGTCTTTTGGAGTCTAGAGAAATGATTATAATTTAGTTAATTGCTACTGAATTGTACTGTCTCAGACCTGACCTTATCAACTACATTCGTGCCATTGACTCAACCAACCAAGTCAGAAATCCCAGCTCCTATAAATGCTGTGCTGACTCACAGAGCGATGCTGAGAACACAAAGACCCAACACATGAGAAAGACCCCACATGGCTATGAATCAGCCAAGACCTAGTAACTTCAGATGTAAGAACAAAGCCAAGTGAACAAAAACACCAGGAAGAAACGTCACATGAAGATTTTTATATACAGTCTTTCTCATTAACTACAGAACACACAGTAGGAATGCTGTGTGTGTATATGTACGCATAGATATTTTGTTGTTACTATATTGCACATTTTATGACAAGTGAAATTACATTCAAAATGTAGAAATTAGTTAGTGCCATCTACCATTTATGAAGCTGAGGATATAGCTTTCCATAACTGCAAAAGGCATTTACTACAGTTAAAATTTATAATTTCTTTCCTCCTCTTCGTTTAAGCACTTCCTGCCTTGACATGAGAGTTAGGCTTAACCCAGAGAACACTGAAGCTTCATGGTTAGTAACAATCATAATCACAAACCTATCAATTAAAATGCAGACCTAGAACTCAAGTCCTGCTTCCCGTGACCCCAAAGCTGCTCTTGTCCTGATGCTCAATGCTATTTGACTTTATTTTAAATAAAGCCCAGGGAGGATGAGTATGAAATAGTCTTCCAGTCCCTGATGGGACAGGGAGTGTGGTTCAAATCTTAAAAATCAGTCTTGTAGAAGAAATTGGATTCAGTAGATAAGCAGAAGCCTGCGATGTATCTAAGAAGTCTTTAATCATTATGATAGAGACAAATGAACATTTTCTGATACTTGTTTTTAAAATACAAAATGTTCTTGGCTTTCAAAATGGAAAATTCAGCTCAGAGATGAGCAAATACAGCATGCACACACTGTGTAAGTTGGCCATATATGATCCTTTTAAAGAGTTGATCCAGCTGGCCTGCTGCTTACCTCAGCACCAGCAGTGACATTGAGTCTGTGTCATGGGCCTGTCGGGTGGCCTCCTTCTCAATGCTTGTATTGTCCTCGCTGACTTCATTGCCCATGCTGACTGATGGGGATAAGACTTTAATACATTCTGTAATTTTTTTAACTTGATGATCTCAAAGTACATTAATGGAGACGGGTTTGGACTCAACTGAAACAGGGCTGGATTTCTTCTCTCCTTTCCCTTGAATTTTATGAGTAAAATTAATATTTTTAAAACTAACTCCAGAAACAAGAACTCAACTTCCAGTCACTTAGCAAGTACAGTTAACCGTGTGCCTTTATTTTATTCTGTGTTTATTGTTTTCCTTTTGTGCACCTGAGAAATTCTATAGATCATGTGAAGTGGAATATTTGATAGACTTAATAAAAGAAGTCCAAAAGCAAAAGAAAAAGTTCTGAGTTCTTTGACAGTTGAAACTTCATACAAATACATATATATCTGTCTGCTTAGATGAAATACAAAGGATGAAGCAAAAGAGAACAGAAACAAGGGGGAAACATGAACATCTAGATACGGCTTCCCAGCAACACAAGAATTTGGTAGGTGTATTTTATGGTAGGCAGAATAAAACTCCATTATTTATTGTGACAGCCCAGAGGGGCTGATAGACTATGGGCTTGCATTACTAGACGTATTGGGGCTGAGAAGCCCACTCATGTCTGTCCTTTAAGGACCATGTTGGGTGGTACTTTGCATTTACGGGAAAATGACAAGGCTTTTGACATATCTAATAAAATATGCTCGAATGAGCAGCTAGTATTCTTAGTTTGAGAAGAGAAAGCACCATAGAGAAACTCAGTAGTCAGATACAAATATTTCCTAATCTTCTTTGGGAAAAGGACCCCAAAGAGAAAGGGTACTAAAAATGAGCCACACAGATGGCCATTGGTAGTGTCATAGAGAAAGGTGCTCAGGTTTGAATGAGCGAATGACTGTGACCGATACCATACATGGTTGGTCTTGAGATAGGCCTGTCAGAGCAGACAGGATCCATTCAATGAAATTTTAAATATGACTTTGGCGGGTGCTTTGAAAGGATAGTTTCTGGGTTCACAGTTGGTAGGATATTTTAAAAACCTTCAGAATTCTTAGTCACTTAATATAATCTCTGATGTTTTTGATTGGGAGTTATGTGCTTTCTACGTACTTACCCTTTGTGCCATGACTTTCCCTGAACACAGTGCATTCTCTGTCTCATAAATATATTGGTAACTTTAACAATCCGTGCTTCTGAAAAGTCCTTGCTTTTCATAGATTTTCATGAAATAGATTACGAGAGGGGCAGAAAACCTATTATCTAAGGTTTTCATTGGGGAATAGAAAATTTCTTTATTAGTTCAAAGGCACATATTGAACTAATATTTGACTCTGGGGACCTTTTCATGAGATGGTGACACTTAAAAATACCTTATGAAGTCACAGTATTAGCCTTGAAGGCTGTGCATTTGCAGTTGTTTCACGAGAAAGGGATGTGGTTAAAAATACAAGCTGCACTTTAGATTAAAATATATAAAATGGGTTGGAGAGAATCCGATTGATTCTTACCTGGAGTAGTTCCTCCCTGACCCTAGGGACATTTGGTGGCGTATGGACATTTTACATAGTGACAGTTCAGGAGTGGTGGGCAGAGGGGCACTGGTCACTACTGACAAATAGGAGGTAAAAGTCAAGGTCACTTAACCACCCTACAATGCACAAACTCTCACAGCAAAGATGTATTCAGCCCCAGAGTTCAACAGCATGATCAATAACATTTCATAGGATGCTTTCTATTAATTTTAAGCTAGAACTTGAATTTCCTTAAACAATAAAGTAGGATTTTTAAAGGTCTTATTTTCCTAAGATTTTCTAGGTTTGTTCTTTCAAGGTAATGTTCTATTTGCCAGCATGACTACCTGACAGCGGATAAGCCAAGTGTTAGGAACCGACTCGTTTCTACCACGTGACCTAGGTAGTGGATGCTGACTAATTATTGTCTCTAATTTTATGACAGCTTTTGTGAGAAATGATCAATATTTGCATTATTATGACCACGTGGATGCTAACCATTGCTGCAACAGAAAAAGACAGTGATTATCTTGCTTACATGCATTTTTAGCAAGTAATTAATGGGCACTTTAAAAGCCACTTATTCTGCATTAAAAACTCATATAAACCTCAGTTTCTTCACACAAACTCTGCCACTAGGCAAAGTTGATCCTGTTTCAGACTTTCTCTTGTGTCGTCTCTCACTGTGCTAATTGTACACCATCTTTCTCTCAAAGCAGAATATGAGATCTGTGAGATTAGCCATGATATTTTTATCTCTGAGCCTTCAGTGTTTTGCATCAGTACCAACCATAAGTGCTTAATGAATATTTGTTGACTAATGGGTGGAACAAGAGTGTTCTTTGTAAAGTAGCCCGTAGTATTTGGGAACGAGTTTTGTGAATGCTCCACTTATTTCTCAGCGTCCTCCCCTCTTCCTCCTCCTCCTCCTCCTCCTCCTCCTCCTCCTCCTCCTCTTCCTCCTCCTCCTCTTCCTCCTCCTCCTCTTCCTCCTCCTCCTCTCCTCTCCTCCTCCTCCTCCTCCTCCTCCTCCTCCTCCTCCTCCTCCTCCTCTTCCTCCTCCTCCTCCTCCTCTCTCTCCTCCTCCTCCTCCTCCTCCTCCTCCTCCTCCTCCTCCTCCTCCTCCTCCTCCTCTTCTTCTTCTTCTTCTTCTTCTTCTTCTTCTTCTTCTTCTTCTTCTTCTTCTTCTTCTTCTTCTTCGAAATAAACATATAGTAATATTTTTATTGGATTTTTTACATTTACATTTCAAATGTTATCTCCTTTCCTGGTTTCCTGTCCATAAACCCCCTATACCATCCCCTCTACCCCTTCTTCTATGAGGGTGTTCTCTCACCCACCCACCCCTTCCTGCCTCAGCCTCTTTTTAGAGATCATAAACCCATAGTCCTGAAATGACCTAAAATGAGCACAGCAAATGTCATGGGAGTTTATGGTACTTAAAGGCCTCCTGTTTCTTCATTCCAGCCAGATCCCAGGAGGAAGGTGATATGGCTGGTCTGGCCTCAGTGGGAGAAGACGTACCTAACCCTCAAGAGACTTGAGGCCCGAGGGAGTGGGGAGGTCTGGTGGAGTGGAGTCGGGTGGGGAGGTTGGGGCATCTTCTTGGAGACAGGGGAGGAGGAATGGGATGAGGAACAGTAGAAAGGCAGACCGGGAAGGGGATAACAACTGGACTGTAAAGAAAGATTTAATAATAATAATAATAATAATAATAATAATAATAATAATAATAATAATAAATGGATGGATTAAGTTCAATATGAGAGAAAGTGCCTTCTCTCAATTGTTGGGATCTGTTCAGTCCAAGGAAATGTTTTCCTTTCAGCTAGGTTCATAGCCCCTACTTCTTAGCTGAAGATGTTTGGGGTAGCCGTAGAGGTAGAGAGCGTGCTGTTCAGTACATGCTTCTTACACAGGTTGTAGGCTTGTCTGCACACTCTTCTTACTTGGCCTTGTCTCCGCCTCTGAGGCTGGTCGCCTTTTTGAAGCCAGAAGGTGGAGTGGGGATTAGCGGAAGGAACCTGGCCATAGGACTCAGCCTGATCAAGTGTCTGAATAACTGGACAGCCTCAATGCAATCAGTGTTCCCTCCATTAGATAGGAGTGGAGAATAATGGGTTGAAATATAAATAATACTAGGAATAAAGGCAGCTAGATAAAAATTGGGAAGTATTCTAAGCCAATTTTTTTCTTATAAAACTTAAATTTGGGGGCTGGGGATTTAGCTCAGTGGTAGAGCGCTTACCTAGGAAGCGCAAGGCCCTGGGTTCGGTCCCCAGCTCCGAAAAAAAAAAAAGAACCAAAAAAAAAAAAAAAACCTTAAACTTTATAAAAATCCTGAGAAGTAAATATTTCCTCTTTCAGTTTTTGATATTGAATCTCTATTAGATTTAGACCTTCCTTAGACTGACCTTTCATCAGTCTGTCCATCCGTCTGTCCCTCTCTCTCTCCTACTCTCTCTCCCTCCCTACTGCTCTCCCTCTCTACCATGCCGAAGTTGTACATGGGTGCCAGGAGATTAGAACTCAGGACCTCATAGCTGTGTGGCTGGCTCTTCACTATCTGAGCCATCTTCTCCGTCTGCCCTCTCCAAATGAACTGCGGAGTTAAGGCCGCCTTAATTTTACCCCCAGGGGAAATACCAGCTCTTGGGTTGGAATTTAGAACATGTGTTTTATTGTCTCCCAGGAGAATCTGCTGCTGGGATTTTTGGATTTGAAAACATTTTAAAAACACACTATTTACTAACTCTTTATCCATCGTCTTTTGCGGTAGGTACTGGGTTACAAGGATCTATAGTTCCTGGGCTTTAGGAACCCACCCGTGTTTGCTGCTGACTGTTCTAAGCAGGAGGGGAGGAACAAGTGCTGAAGGGAAAAGGGTAATTAACAGAAGTCTGGTGACCAAATCATGCTCTTTTCTTTTTAAAGAAAATTCACTCATTTTTCTCCTGTTGCAACAAACGAAATGTTCTTTCAGAAAAATTGAGAAATAAAGATAAGAAAATTAAAGAAAAGGTTTTCTAACTAGCTGGATCAATTTTCTTACCTACCTTTTGGCTATTTAGATAAATGAAGAAATGTAGTTTATATGTACATGCATGTGTGCAAGCATGAATGCGCATGTGCACACACACACACACACACACACACACACCACCACCACCACCACCACCACCACCACACTAAATCATCATTCCCCAGCATGTTTTATTATTCAGAAATATACTAAAACGTACTATTAATTTTTAACACCAGTTTCATAATTTATTAGCATTTTATTACAGAAAGTAATAAATTAGCTTAATTCTGTATTGCTATATACTTAGTGTGTGTGTGTGTGCGTGTGTGTGT
This sequence comes from Rattus norvegicus, assembly GCF_021556685.1. Taxonomy (NCBI): domain Eukaryota; kingdom Metazoa; phylum Chordata; class Mammalia; order Rodentia; family Muridae; genus Rattus; species Rattus norvegicus. The sequence goes on from NC_141547.1 coordinate 16,744,348, forward strand.
GTGTGTGTGTGTGTGTGTGAACCTCACAGAAGCTGGAAGATGATGTTGGGTATGCAACTCTGTCATTCAACCTGACAACCTTATTCTCCAACAACTCGAAACTGGGTGGTGGCTTGGGTTTCTATGGTTTCACTGACTGGAACTCAGATTCTCATGATGGCCTAGCAAGAACTCTTATCCACTGAACCGTCTCCCTCGGCTTCCTCTTTAAGTAACTTGTAATGTTTCCTAATGTGTCTCACAGAGAGACCTTTGTGGGTAATTTATTATGTATATATCCTGTGCTATTTCCATAGGAGAACGTACTAGTTTGTAATTACTGTGCATGAGGAATTGCACTGGTTAGTTACTTCTGTTTTTATGGTTTGTGTTAAATTGTCCTCTAGAAGAAAAGGTGAATTTGCCAATCACCAGTGAATTTGAGTCTCCATTTCTTTTCAATTTCTCCCACACTTGGTACTTTCTTTTTCTTTAAAACAATGTTTTGCAATTTGATAAGTGGCAAAGCTGCTGTTATAAAGAGTGCTTGTGGAAGTCTTGACTTTATGATTTTCTAGACATTGTTTCCTGGCATGCTGCTGTCATTTTGTGTCATGGTTAATTGGTTGACCCATTATCGGCCCTGCAGCTTCCGAGCATTTTGAGGGTCAAGTGTCTCCTATTAGTCTGATTGTTTCCAAAGGCTCATGTTTGTTTGTTGAGTTGAATCGAATTGGAGAACACGTTGCTTAGGAACTGTTGGCCAGATATATAATGCCTATTATTCCCATCAGCTGCATGATAATGTGGCAATTTACTGAGCACTGTGTATATCCCAGGGCGTGTTTAGTGATCTGTATCCTTAACACATACTTCCTGCTCTTAACACTGTCAACAAGGTCTTGAACAAAGCAGCAGACAATTCCCAAGTCATGTTTCTGGTCCTCTTCTTGTCTCTTCTACCCTCTCCTATTTGGCCTCCCTTTCATCATCTCTGTCACATGTGAACTAGAAAGACTTGCATAATAAACCTGACCCATCCACCCTTCAGATCCAACAACTATCAACACGTGTCACGTTTTACTTCATCTTTGCCTGTCTTTCCTCATCTTGTACCGCATTCCCCTAAGAGGTTATTTTAAAATAAGACTCAAGGCTAGTTTTTTGACTCAGTAGTAGAGCCCTTTCCCAGCATTCCAAAGACCATGGGTTTGATTGTCAATATCAGAAAATAATAATGTTATTACTACTGCTGCTATTAATATTAATAATAGTGTGAATTTTAGGTACCTTCTTTCATTAATGACTAAGCATATTTATGATATACTAATTCTTAATATAAAGTCCAATGCTGATGCTGTATTTGAAATGTTTACAGCAGTTCTTTAGTAAGATCTAATACATAGACAGTGCTCATTTCCTTGATTGTCTCGTATATGACTTCTCATACTGGAGTCAGGATGAGCACAAGTACCAGCTATTGTTTTCCTCAACCGTTCCAACCACCACACACTTCTCTTTAGAGATTATTAAGCTAAGGGACCTAGAATTCTCAAAGACTCATCATGGTGAGGTGAGGGTATGGGTTGATGGCAGAGGGCTTGCCTAGTATGCATGAAACCGTGGTTTAATACCACCGACAAAAATCCCCCATGGATTTATATCTATTTGCCATCTCCCCCAATGGAGGAATGCTCAAAAGTTAACCTCTGGGAAATAGCAGATCACTGTGTCTGTGTGGAATGGACCAGCTCCTTTATCAGGATTGGTCATTACTTATTCTCTCAGCATCTTCATATCTGTCTGGTGACTGGGCTCCTGTCCCTCTACTCTCTGCTTTTGTGATGAGTCTCCGCTTTGGCTATAGCCAAGTCTCCTCACTGAAGATATGGAAATACAGGAAGTAGTACTGACTTGAAAATTCTATCTTTATACTGAGTTGACCAAGACACGGTGCTCCCTGATCCTCTTCTTGGTTGGAAGAGGACAGCCTGCAATGGAAGTCACTGGCTTCCTGCTTTCCACAGTGGGTCATGACACTTAGGGGATACTTTATGTTACGCGAAGTTTCAAGTTTGTTTTCTGGTTCTGTTTTGAACCTGCAGGTCTTGTGATTCTCCAGTGCGTGGTGGCAGATGGGAACACAACCAGAACCCCTGAAACCAATGGCTCTCTTTGTGGAGCTCCTGGGGAAAACTGCACAGGTAATGTTTATGCTTCATAGTTAACCCTAGAAACTTGACCCCCTCTCTCCAAGGCTTAATCGTTTTTTAATAGTCTTCAGGAGTGTAATAGAATAATAGGAGGTTCTATGTGTGTAGAATAGAATACTAGATACTGTATTAAATATCTTGCATGAAGTAATTTTTTTCATTACTCGTAAGAGTTTTCTGGGACAAAAATTTAAAAATAATATACCATATTTTATGTATTTAAATAATACTATAAGAATGGCTTGATGTAGTTTTAAACAGATTACAAAACTCTCCTAAGGTTACCTCACTGAAGGTCACACAGCCCGTAAAAGAAACAGTGATTTGAACTCCCCTCTCCCTGATTTCGGTACCTGTGTTTAGCCGCCATAGACTGAGGGTCTTAGTAAATTTTCTGGCTGCTTTGACAAAATCCTGATAAAAGCAACTCTAGGAAGGAAGGATTTATTTTGGCTCACAGTTTGAAGGTGCAATAGAGAATGGCTGAAGCTGTGGTCCCAGGAGCCTGAGGCAGCTGGTCACATCATAGACACAGTCAGGAAGCATTGAAAAGGTGAATGCTGGTGCCCCCTAGTTTACTCCTTTCTGTCCTCAGTCACACTAGCTGGACCAATGCTGCCACACACATTCAGAATGGGCTTCCCACCTTAGTTAAATCTCCTCATAGACATGCCCAGGGGTGTGATTTGGAGTTCTGTCAAATCAACAACTGAGATAAACCATATCACCCGGTGTCACAGACCCTGTTGTGTTTCACACTCCATAGTGTGATATGTTGGCTTGGATTCATGAATTCTTGACACATCCATCCTTTTCTTCTTTGTCTAATCTGTACCATAAAAGGGGGGAAAAAGAAAATATTTCCTTATTTTATCTTGGAGATGCTTGATTTAATATTCTCAAAGGTGTTAGGCTTGGGTAACAGGCTGTGCACCGACTTGGTCCTTGGCCACCACTTGCTCTTGCTGGCTGATCTAAGTTGCTTTTGGTCCTACAGAGATTATGTGATCTAGACTTCTACATGGCTTATTTCTAATTTTAGGGGAAAAATCCCTACAGACCACTTGAAATATTTGGGTATAATGGAGAAGGGCCTGGTGTGTCCCCAGGAGGTTCACTGAGCTAGAATTAGGGTCACAGATGAGAGTACCCATTGAATAGCCCCCTAGGGACACTGTCACAGAGCCAGGAACATGCTGAGCATGTCGCCCTCATGTGAGTCACCAGCTCTGGCCCAGTGTTCCTATTTCGTCCTTCAGAGCTGTGGGTGGGTTGTGGGATGTTCATAGACCATGGAACCCACTGGTGTCGTAGGTCATGCTTAATGGGGCCTGGCCCTCTCACCCTTGTTAGGACAACAAGGCCAACTGTACATAGTTGAATGTTTTTCTTCAGTCTAGTTTCAAGTATTATAAATGATGGCATTTTCCACATTCTCCCTGGAAAATCATCTCATAATCTTATGATTGGCAAAGTTCGATTATCTTCCTTGACATAATCCATCCTAATGATTTTTCTTCTAATTTTATTGTAATTTAACATTTCTGCTTTTCGAACAAATTTTCTTTCCGGAGCTGAGGACTGAACCCAGGGCCTTGCGCTTGCTAGACAAGTGCTCTACCACTGAGCTAAATCCCCAACTCGAACAAATTTTAAGGGGCATTATACAGTGGTTGTTAAGAGATCGAAGTTGTGCAACGGATATCTTCAATTTATTCATTGTGCTTAATTAGGTTTATGCCTAGTGTCTAGCAAGTCCCCTTGTCCTTCTCCTCAGATGCTGGCAACCATGACTCTATTGTTGGCTTCTGTGAATTTGGCTGATTTCCATAGCACAGAGAAGTGGGATCAAACAGGACTAATCCATTGTGAATTTCCTGCTTAGCTTAGTATGATGTTCTTCAGGTGAGTGCAGACTGCCATGAATTCCAGGGTTTTCTTCCTTTACACAGATGGCTGTTGTTTCTTCATTGTAAATGCCGCCTTTGCTTAATTCACCCAGCCATCAATAGACACTTAGGCTACATCTACACTCGACTCTTGTGAAGAACGCTACAATGGTCATAGACTGCAAGAGTCTCTTTGGCTTCCCAGTTTTAGCTCTTTAGGATTAGTATCCAGAAGCCATGTTGTCTTTGGGGAACTTGGTGACATTATGGAAGCATATGCTTCATTATGGAAGCATAATAGCCCGGGAGATTGTAACTCTCACCAACGTCCCTCTCACCATAATTTCTTTCTCCCTCTATTTTTAGTAAGAATAGCAAAGAAGGTAAAATCTCTTACTGTGGTTTTGACTTGCATCTCTCTGATGATCCAGGATATTAAACCACTGTGTGTGAGTGACTCCCCTGTCTCTCTGTCTCTGTCTCTGTCTCTGTCTCTGTCTCTGTCTCTGTCTCTGTCTCTGTTTCTCTCCTCTCCTCTCCTCTCCTCTCCTCTCCTCTCCTCTCCTCTCCTCTCCTCTCCTCTCCTCTTCTCTCCTTTCCCCTCCCCCTCCTCCCCTCCCCTCCCCTTCTCTCTCTCTCTCTCTCTCTCTCTCTCTCTCTCTCTCTCTCTCTCTCTTGAGCATTTCTAAGTCTTCTTTGGTAAAATACTCGTTTAATTCCATAGTACCATTTCAAATATTAAGTTGTTGACTAGTTTAAGGATTTCTTCTATATTTCAAATATCAATAACTTATTGTAATACAATTGGAGACATTTTCTTCTGTCCTACAGTCTGCCTTGGGCTCTGTTGATCCCTTGGCTGAGCAGACTCTCACATGGCCATATATACTTTTGGTGTCATAGCCATCAAGAAGTTTTCCCTTATGATCTCTTATACAAATTTTGAAGTTTCAGTTCTTACCTGAATCCAAAACCCATTTTGAATATACCATTGAACAGTGTGAGGAAGGAATCAAATTTCATGCTTTTTGTATGATATTCATTTTCAAACTTAATTTATTATTTGAGATTATAATACAATTACATCATTTCCTTTGCTTTCCTCTCTCCAACCCTTCCCATCTCTTTCAAATTTGTGGCTTTTCTTTAATTGTTGTTACATGTATGTATTTATAACACACACACACACACACACACACACACACTCACATGTTACTAAATACTTAAGTACAACCTGTTTACACTGTACATAGCTACTTGCCTAGATGTTTCAGGGCTCACCATTTGGTACTGGATAACCAGTTCTTGTGCTCTTCCTGGGAAAGCCTAACTTCCTTTCTCACCATTCCATAATTGCTTGAAGGTCTTTGTCTTGAGGTTGAAGCTTCATGAACTGTCCCCTTCCAGGTAAACATGTTTACTGATCTTATCCTTGGTTTCAGGTCATGTCAGGCTGACATTTTGGTGTAGCTTCTGACATGTCTAGCAGACACGTCATACAGCAAACCTCCTGATCCTCTGCCTCTTACAATTTCCTCATCTTCTGCAATCTTCCCTGAGTCTTAGGTGACAGAGTTTTACTGCAGACCTATCTCTTAGGACTCTGCTCCACACCTCTGCATTTGGATTGGTTATAATTTTCTAGAATAGTCTTTTTCTGTTGTAAAGAGAGGTCTCCTTGATGCAGGGTAAGAACTACACTTACCTATGGGCACAAAAAATATTTAGAGTGTACTTAGGGATTAACTGGTTTATTAAAGCGAGGTAGGTTCTCCTCAAGATCCATGACTTCACTAGTTACTAGTGTCTAGATACCACATGTGACTTCTCCATTGTTAAGTGGGTCTTAGGTCCAATTAGAATTGCAGGTTATCACCGTGGTGTGTGTGTGTCACTACTGCAACAAACTGTGTTTATTTAGAGTCTATCCTACTCTTTCTTTATCTTGTATTCTTATTACTCTTGGTGCAGTTTAATGAATTATATACACCCGAATTGAATTATGCGTTGCTGATTTTCTTCTATAGGTTTATGTATCTGTGTTTGTATGACCATATCCTATTTTATACCTTTGTGCATGCTCTTTGAAATTAGGAATTGCTTCCAACTCTCTTCTTATTGTTCAAGATGGTTTTGATTTTTGAACCTTTATTATTTTCTACCAATTATCCAATTGTTTTTCTATTACTGCAAAAATACATCAGAATTTTCATTATTCTTCCTAAAGATTTTATTCCTTTTGCTTCTGTAGTCACTGTGATTATTATTATTTTTTTAGTTTCAACTTGGGTTGGTCTGTTAACAGAAATACAACTGACTTTTATGTATTGATATTTTTTTAATCCCTGAACTTTGTAGAATTCATAAATTGATTTTAGTGTTGCTTTGTGTCGGATCTTTAGAATTGGCTACATACAAGATCATGCCATTTTAAAACTGGGACAATTTAAACCTCCCTTTTCTAATTTGAATATTTTTTCTGTTTCTATTTTACTTTCTTTGTCTGCCATTTTCCAATCCTGTGTTGACTGGAAGTAATAAGACTATTCTTCCTCACTCTTGGAAGTTTAAAAATGTTCACCATTGAGTATAATGTTAGCTCTGGGCTTCCAGATGGGACCTACATTGGGGTTATTTCTTTCCATTCATAGTTTGTTGAGAACTTTTTATTATAAAAGAATAATGAATATTGACATGCCTTTTTGCATGCCTGGAGATCATTTGACTTCATCTTTATTCTGTGAATGTGGTGCATTATTCTGACTGCTTTTCCTGTACTCACTCCTCCTTACCTCTCACAGCTAAATTATTTGCTTATGATCCATATTCTTTTAAATTTTCTGTGTGATTTCATCTTCTAGCATTTTATTGAAAGTTTGCATCCAGGTTCATCTGGGGCACTTGCCTATGGTTTTTCGTTGCTTGGTGTGCCTTCGACTCTGGTGTTAAGATGATGCTGAGGTTGTAAAATGAGTGTGTTTTTTTCTTTAGATTTTTGGCAAGAGTTTATGAAGTGTTGGCATTAGTTAAATGTCTGATAGAATTAACCAGTGAAGCCTGTGAAGTCTCTCCACGGAGGCTTCTTAAAAATTATAGTGACAGTCTTCTCACGGGTCATACATATGTTAAGATTTTATATTTCTCTATCATGCAGCCATGGTAGACTATTTCTAGAACTTCCAATTTGCTAGTGCATACTTTTTCATAGACATTTTATACAAGTGTTGTCTCTGTGGCATCAAATGCAATATCTCCTTTTTCATTTCTGTCTTCATTTTAGTATTTGTTTTCTCTCATTTTATTATTAAATATTCCTAAAAGTTTGTTAGTTTTGTTTGCTTTTCCAGAAAAAAAAACCTCATTCCTCTCTCTCTCTCTCTCTCTCTCTCTCTCTCTCTCTCTCTCTCTCTCTGTGTGTGTGTGTGTGTGCATGATTTTCTGTTCTGTGTTCTCTTATTTTTACTTAAATCTCTGCTATTTGTTTGCTTCTCCAAAATTTTAACTTGTTCGTTTTGTTTTTTAAAATGTGCAGTTAGTTGACTATTTGAGATCTCTCTCCTGTTACAATGCAAGTCTCTGTCACTATAAACTTTTAGTGCTGTTTCTACCACGTCTGGTATGTTTTGGTATGTTCCGTTTGCTTCAAGACGTTTTCCAATTTCTCTTTTAATGTCATCTTTGACTCACTGGTGTTGCCGAAGCACATTGCTCAGCTCTGCACCGGCAAACCCCCCACTTTCCTTCTACTATTTTCCATTTCTAAGTTTATTTCACTGGGATCACAAAGGCATTTGAATGACTCCAGGCTTATTAAATGTATCAAGTCACTAATCCAACCAGAAGAACACACTGTTTGCACTTGGGAAGAGCACACATTCTGTTGCTGCTTGAGAAAAGCTGTGTATATGTCAGTTAGATCTGCTCAGCCGGTAATGTCTAAGCCCACTGCCAGCTTAATAATATTTTGTCTTCATGTATTTATAGTAAACATGAGATATTGAAGCCTTAGAATAGTACAGTGTCTGTATCCGTGTGATGGTTTTCTGGATGATTCTGGACTCACCTAGATTCCTTTTTTCCCTTATATTTCTTACCAATGACTTTTCAATGCCCTGGGACTTAGCATCTACAAGTTCTGGTTAGGGAGGCTTTGCTTGGAACACATTGTCCTACCATGTTTCAGTCTGCTTCATCTCATTTATAAAGGGTATAGACACAAGTGGGCTGCTCCCCACCACTCATCAACTGCAGTGCTGTGTGGAGCATGTAGAGGTTAGTCCATTCTTTACGTACAACCTTCCTGAGCCCTGAACAAAGTGCTTGACACTAACCCCACTCATTTGCCCTGAGTTGTTGTTATCTATGAGCAGCAAAGATGTTAGATTTTTCTCATGTTGGGTGATGTATATTTATAGTGGGGCACTGAAAGCCTTATCAAATAATAGCACTTATCTTTGATTCTTGCTTTCTGGTGGCAGATTTTTGAGCTAAAGTTTCTTAAGTGTGATATATGCATAACCACCACTGATGTCCTTTGCCCAGCACTGCTGTGAGTGCTTCTCTCTCAATCTCCCTAAACCCACAGTGTCTCATAGACAATGCACACATTGTTGTCTTGTCATTTTATGGATTTCCCTAAGCCTGAAGTGTCCCATAGACACTGTACACATAGTAAAGTTTTGACAGTCAATTGCTTAGGATGGAAGGGTTCACCTCACTTTCATTTTAAGTAATTACTGATAGGTAAAAGGATAGATTATATTTTAGTTTTTATTTTTCCGCCTATGGCTCTTCTGTTCTTATTTTTTTCTCTTGTCTTTATTCTTTGTTGGTTACTTTTTTACTAGTATATTTTAATTCTTCCTCTCCACGAGTATTTTATCTGCCATTGGCAGGGAGCTTATATATAAAAATAATTGGACAATATAACAAATGAATAAAATAATAGAAGAAATAAAGGAATAGTTATTTTAACCTGGTGACAACTAAATTTCAATAACACACAAAGCCTCTTAATTTTCCTAAATTTATATGCATATAGAGTGTGTCTAGCAATGGCATCCACAACAATAATATGCATCATCTACTAAACCTGGGATATATAATATATATATATATATATATATATATATATATATATGCACTATTGTGCTTTACATTGATTTATTGGTAAAGAACGTACCTTTATTATTTCTTCTTTCATATGAAGGCACTGTGACACAGAAAGGCTAAGGGGTTTGTTTAGGGTCACACAGTAAGCAGTGCAGCCTGACACACAGGTGACACTGTCTCTAGGATGCACATTACTAATCACTGGAAAGCCATAGGCGAACATCAAAATGAGGACGATACGAGGGATCTCTTTAAAAGACGAACTTCCTGACAGCAAAGTACAAGGGGAGTCCAGATGGCTCTGGAAAGCATAGCTGGTGTCAGGAGCAGACTTTTAATGAGTGGCACTTGCCATTGGTAATTCGCATAAGCTTTGAGAACCCAAGTCTGGAGCCAGGGGTGTGAAGAAGTAGGTTGGATGATACTGGAGCATACTCTCTGTCTCTGAATAATTCTCTTATTTTTCCTCTGAATAGCCTCACTATCTAAGAATCACTCCCGTGGCTTGTTGTTTTCTGATGATTAAGGAGCACATTCACTCATACACATCACCATCTAGGAAACAATGAACCTTCTTTACAAATGCCAGCAATAAATTATGAACAAAGGGCACACAGGTCAAGAAAGTAGTAGGATGGGCTCCCATAGCAATTCGGTTTAATTACTCCATTTTGAGAGCGTCTCTCCAGCTTCTCTGTTGCAGATTAGATAGTTGAGATGTCATAGAGAGAAGCAGGAAGAGTTTTAGGTGTCACAAGAAGGGGATATTTTATAGCCTAGGGAGGAGATGTGGCTTAAGCCCTGATGGAGGGTGTGCGCGGTGATTTTTGCATGTATTTCCAAGGTAGCCAATAGGATTTGGTGATGAAATAGACGTGAAATAAGAATCAAAGGGGTCCAAATGACGCTGAGGCATTTGGTTTAATAAACAGACAGAATGGACATAACTTCCTGAGCTAAGGGGGACGGAGGGAACACACTTAAGAAACATGCTTAAAGAAAAGTGAAGGATTTCCTTTTGTTAAATTGAAATGCCAGTTTTAGATAGACTGTGTTGTTAGGTAGACAATTCATATTATGTGAAGACATCTCAGATGGGACAACAAACTTGCAAATTTTGCCATGAAAAGAGGGCCTCCTGGCCTCCCTTATGGAGTGAGTATGGAGAAAAGAGACCATCCTGGGCCTCGAGGGACTGATACACCCAAGAAGTGAAGGGAAATGAGAGAGACCCTGCATAGGAAGACAGGATATGAACAAAGAAACTGTGGTTCCATTCAGAATTGTATAGCATATTTGTTTTAAAACCAAAAGAAAACACAAGCTTTCTTCTTGACTATTAGTGGCCATTTTACTCCAACCACCAAGAATTTGGAATGTATGCAAACTAGGACACATCAATATTTCTGGTATTCAGCTTTCTGTCATAACAATCAATACTGGAGGAAATCAATTGATTATGGAAAAAGACTTGTTCTGGCTCACATAGTTCCACTGTGTAGACTCTTGGCTTTGTTGTTTTGGAGCCTGTGGTGAGGTAGTGCTTCATGGTGGGCATGTCACCACTCAGAGAGGGCACTCATTTCCACGCCACTTGGGAAACCAAGGGAGAAAGAAACCAACATCCTGTTAGTCACCTTTCCAGGCCCACCTGACTGAGCCAAGCTCTCTCACCACACATGGCATTCTGATGGTTCAACCATCCACCAATAGGGTTGTGGTCAGATGACCACGCCTTTAACAAGTGAGCTCTTGATCAATGCTTATCCAACCATTGCAAAAATGGATTGGTCCTTTTTTCCTTTACTAGACTATAGCAGGTCAGCTCTCTGTGTAGACCTTAATTTTGTGATGACCAGTTTGGTCAAAACATGGTCTAACCTGGCTTTAACACCATCCCATAATTCCCAGCTTTCTCCAGCCTCGGTCATAGATCCCAGTTGCTCAGATAGGGGCACTTCTCCCTTCCACTTTTCTATAGGAAATGACACTTAGCAGTAAGACACATGAGATTCCCTACATTCCGACCACTTCACTGCTTCAAGGGCACTGTGAATTTTCCATGCATCCAATTCAAGGAGACAGTTGGTAAGATAAGAGGGGAAATCTACTTTAAAAATAAAAAAAAACCTATCTTTAGAATTTTGGCACAAGGAGATTGTAAAGTGAGGAAAACTCTGCTGGGAAGAGGCTCAGAAGCTTAGAAGTAGATTATTCAAGCCTTTGACAAGCTTCATAGGCTAGAAGGAACCTTAGCCTCCAGCTCTGTGGGGGGCTTTGTGTGCCCTCTTCTTTGCATGCTTCTTCGTTTTATGGGTCAGATATGAATATACATTCAAACAAATGTGTAGTCACTGTCTACCTCTTCCTCTTTCTTTATCCCATAAGACTTCTATTTCAATGCTTAGCATTCTTTTGTAGTTAGTTCAACATGTAACTAAAGGGCCAGAAATAATGTAGACTTATAATCACCACAGTAAGTCTTACAAAAAGCACTGCTGGGCTGCTGGGTTGGCTCAGGTGGTAAATGCACTTGCTGCCCAAGCCTGAGGATCCGCGTTTGATTCCTACAACCCACACGGTAGGAGACAAGCAACTGCTTCAAGTTGTCCTTTGAGGTCCACACTCACGCCGTCAGTCACCCACGCACGTCATGCACGCACATATGCACGTACACATGTAAGTTAATTAATAATTAATATAACAAAATGTTTACATGTCACAATAATTATAGTATGTTACCCTTAGAGTTGGTTACCTACTGAATAGAGTTACTGGTAGCATGCTACTTAGATAATTATTAATAATAATATATATATAAAATAATATATAAAATATATAATAATAATTGTTTACAAGCTCTATTGGAAAGGAAACAAATGTTACAGAAAGTCTGCTATGTAATAATTACATACTAATATTATAAATGCGGCAGATTCAGGAAAATTCCGTATCAGAACTAGTTGTCTTCTGGATTTCTCTCCAATGGCTTAGCCTGCGGGAATCTGTCATATCTACTCTAACTAACTCAACCAGAGCAAGCGCTTGCTTCTCATTGAATGGCCCAGATGAGCCGAGCAAGACATCTTTGTTTCTGATCCTTACAGCAAACTCCTTAAATCAAAACTTTGCCCACACTCATCTGCTATAACTCTAATTGTTTCTGACTCAGTTGGCCTTCGAATCTGAGGATACAGTGGCCCACAGGAGACTGAGATAGAACATCCTTAGCAGCTCTCCAAGTGTGAGGTTAGCCTTGTGCCCTGGCCATCTGATAGTGTAATTGCTCTGTGAAATTCTGAAATAGCACCCAACCTTCAAGGGAGCAACTCAGTTGAATAAAGTGCATTGAACCAGGTTAAGGTGAGAGGAGGAAGACCAATTAAACTCACTCCCCTCTAAAACCATGGACCCTACTCTTGTTCCGTGTTCTAGGAGTATGCCATTCAGTTTTCAAGAGAGAAATGCAAGAGTTGGGACTGAGGGTAGTTTTGTCATAGGAATGATCGTTTTATCCTTTAACTCCTTCTTGAGAAATATTTGTGCACCTGAAAGGTGGAGTGGGCTCTCCCCTGGCCTCTCTCACCCAGGTCTCTTGATAGTCAGAATATGCTTTCCCAGTCCATTTTCAGACAGGGTGACCAAGGCAGATGCTGAATGAGATGCTATTCCTCTAGATGCCATTTGCAGGGAGAACGACGACAGATTTTTCTCATTTCAAAGATAACGCAAGGCAGGTTTTCGTTCATTTGCTATTAAATATCAGGATGTGTGATTTATTTCTGTTTCGGCTCTGAAAGTTCCATAGAGAAATCACCAGACACTTTTGCTGCCTGGTGGCTTGGAAAGGGTTTTAAATCCAAATTGATACTGGGAATTCTAAAAAGCATGCTTCTCCAGCAAGGCCAGCTGAGCCATCAAAACAAGGCCTGGCAACTGCTGGCTTTGGCGTGGCTGTGTATTGCACGCATAGCCAGAGACTGTTTAAATCACAGCATCCAGCAGCTGCTGGCTAATTTGTCTTTCGGAATGATATTCTATGTGGCGTTTATTGTAAGTCTGGGTGCATATAAAGGAACCCCGGCGATGAGAGGAATTAGTGAAGTTTTAGATGCACAGCCTCATGGCTTAGATTTAAAAGCAAGGGTGCTGGCTGGGGATTTAGCTCAGTGGTAGAGCGCTTACCTAGGAAGCGCAAGGCCCTGAGTTCGGTCCCCAGCTCCAAAAAAAAAAAAAAGCAAGGGTGCTTTGCAAATCAAGAAAGACCTCCTGGAGCGTTCAGATCTGCCATGGGGTCTTGCTTACATCTTGGAGTTATCTACGTCCTTTCCATTCCCTGGTCTGGGTCCACATTCACACTGACCTGCATGGCCCAGTATTCCTTGGTGGTCTCTTAGTGCCCAGCATCTCTTTATGCTAATGCAGTCAACAGTGCCTTGCCTGATGGTTGAAAGAATGATCTGACTTGAACTTCCTGGGCACAAACCACCGTCTAGTCTCCACGTGTCACCACAGTCCGTTGAGCCTCACAGCCTCTAACTCCACCCTCTCCTCTTTTGCTCATCCTGGCAAGACCCTCCCACTCCATGACATCTGTCTCCCTCCGTTCACTCATGTTCATTTTGCTGGGGACTCCCACGCTTTTTAGGGGGATTTTTTAAAAGGATTTTCACGTCTTTGTTTATACCTCTCAACAGCCCATTAAGGTGGGCTTTATCATCTTCTCTGTATAGGTGAGGAAACTGAGGCTCTGGCAGCTTCATTAGGCTATTTTCTCTCAGCTCAAACTCGCACACCTGGTTCAGGGTCCTTTCCATGTTTCCCCGCTTGCACTGCAATTGCTAGCATGGTTACTAAGATGTTTCCTGGCTGTTCCTAATTTTGATTTGTGCTATCCTGCCACTTGAAGCAGACAGAGGGTACTTTGCTCACTGATGCTTCAGTACCTGTACTGAAAGGGTTGGAAAACGCTCAGCGGGTTGGAACCGACTTATGAAGAGGCTTGGCAGAAGGCACAGGTTTTCGCTTTGACACACTGTGCAGTTATTTCTAGGAGAATTGCAGTCTTTTCTGATGAGTCCCACTAACTGGCATGCACGAGAGAAGAATATCTGGCATGCACAAGCATTCAGCCTGGGAGTCAAGTGATTCAGTGATGAAAACCAGGTCAGCCAGCAAACTCAGCGGCAGTCTGCCACGCGCTGAAATTTCAGAGTAGCTCTTAGAGCCTGTGAGCTCTGCATGGACACGTTCATCCAACTGTGGCTCAAACCTGTCCTTGAGATTAGCAGGCTATTTATTTACTAACAATACAGTGTAACAGTTTATTTCATATTCATGTTGCACCAGGTATGGTAAGCAATTTAGAGATGACAAAGTATAGAGGGGATGTATATACATTATGCATATACATTACACCACATCTTATAAGAAGTTTAGAATTCCTTGGGTTTAGGAACCCCTCAAGGGCCAGAAAGCAATCTCCCATGGGTCCTGAGAAATCTGCACGACATCTTGGCGTCATGGAGATCTTTGTATCGGTTACCCAAAAGTCTTCCAGATTCTTTTGTCTGCCCCAGAGGTGTTATGTTAATATAAAGAAGTTCAGTAGGTATTGTGAACCAAATCGCGACTCAATATCGTTGGCATGTGGGAAATGGGACTCCGCAGCGACTGCTATGTGTCTTTCTGCTTCCTCTCCTCTCCCCGTGTCTCAGTCCTGCAAAGTGTTCCTTTCGCCACGAGCATGGAAGGTTAGCTCAGGGTGGGAGCTGGCTCGCGGCTCTTCTCTCAACCTTAGGCATATGTTAGCTGTGAATCAGCGAATAAATCGGGGAGTTAGTATTTTAATACTGGTTTCTCCTTCTCCAGGTACCACCCCTAGACAGAAATCGAAAACCCACTTCTCTCGGTGCCCCAAGCAATACAAGCATTACTGCATCCATGGGAGATGCCGCTTCGTGATGGACGAACAAACTCCCTCCTGCATGTAAGTGGAAAGCCCGGTGCCCATGAGCGAAGGGGTGCAACATACTCTCAGCCTGGGGCTTGACAACATTGGAAAGTCTGAGCTAACCCTACCATCTGTCCGGACACAGTTCCGCCGGGTCTTGCCTTCAGCCACTTTATAAGGCCCAACTCAGCATCTACTTGTGGAGAAACTGACGCAGACTTTCCTCCTGAAATCTGAGTAGGAGGATCCAGGTCCAGTTCTGCGCTGCTGGTGTCCCCAGCTCCCTTGAGCAAGAAGAGGCGATTCTAACTGTGTTAGGAGGCTCGACAGTTCCAGTCATCTCCTGGGTGTTTCAAATGAAAACAGATTCTTTGGCTTGTGTGAGGCAGTTCCGCCATTAACATAAATATGAAGGGACTCCTGCCAAATTAGTTACTGGTTTGTTTTTTTTTTTTTCTGTTCGCAGGTGTCACTGAACTAGGAAGTCAGACCTAGTTCCAAATATAAATCATCAAGGCCTATTTAGCCCACTCGGGAGTGAGTGGGAAGAGGGCTTGACTTTTCAAGTCTTAGATCAAGAGTCCAAGTTCCAACTCTTTTGTGTATCATTAATATTCATTTTCTCCTAATGGGATGCCCCTTTATAAAGAGAATTCTAGGATTTTGCTTCACAGAGGGATCAAATGATTTTTTTTTTCGGTTCTTTTTTTCGGAGCTGGGGATCGAACCCAGGGCCTTGTGCTTCCTAGGCAAGAGCTCTACCACTGAGCTAAATCCCCAACCCCCTCAAGTGATTTTTTTAAAGCATAATTTAACCCGAAGTTCACAGAACATGTTCTTCTATACGGCCTCCCTAATATATAATTCCCCATAAGTATCTCATAAGCATACAAAAATCTCACAATTTTGTCTGAACATTATACATGGGCTTCTTCAAAATTTAATTTAATTCATTTCTATAAAGAAGTATGCACAGATAATACTTAGAGGTGGGATAAGAATTGCTAGTGTAAAAATGTGTGTGTGTGTGTGTGTGTGTGTGTGTAAGAGTAGGCCTGATTTTTAAAATTTTCATTTAGTGTTTTTTACTGGCTTAGAGACATATACTGAGTTTGTAAAAGATGAATGCCCTTTGACCCAGTACATTTTTTCCTGACTGGTTCCCATGTCTGCTGATTGTTGTTTTAACTGTGCCATCTTCTGAGATGAAAGCCAGATTGTGTAATCTCCCTCCCTAAAATCAATTCACACTTCCCCCATTCGACAGGAGGGTAATACCCATGTCCTTAGCCTCCAAAAGTCCTCTGATCCTAGATTAACTTTCTTGGCCTATTTTTCACTGTGTTTGTAGATGTCCTGTAGGATCCTGTGTCACTTCTCAGGGTTTGGTATACAAATCCCTTTGTTACTCCTCAGAGTTTTTCCCTACCAGTGATGTAAGATGACTCAGTTCCGCTCTCTCTTCCTCTTGCTTTCCACATAGGAGGCTCACAGTGAAAATGGTCACGGTCAATGTGCAGTTGGTTTGTTGAATGGTGAGATGACCAGGGCAGTGCTCTAGCCATGTTCAAGTTTGACTTCTAGCGCGATGTCATTAGGTTACAACCTATAGGAAGTTCTGTTTGCTGAGACATTTCGTTAAAGCCACTGGACCCAGAGTTCATAGTGAGACAGAAATTCCCAAAGAGCAGCAGGTAATGGCTGGCCATGTATGGGCGAAACAGTTGTTTTAAAGAGTCATATGTAGAAAGCTTATTAAAGAAATCATTACTTTAATTAAAAGAGAGCATGCACACTTGTGAGGCTTAATTATATTCTTCATAGAGGCTTAATAACCTCCCCTGCCTCATTCAATTAAAAGTGATCCTTTTCAGGCCCGATTTAAAGACCATTTTTGATATTTTAAGCTGTAAATTTTCACCTGTGGCTTTTTAAAAATTAAATATTTACTTTTTTTTAATGCCTGAGTGCACCACATGTACACAGAAGCACATGAAGGCCAGAGGAAGGCACGGGATCCTCTAGAACTGGAATTTCAAATGGCTTTGAGCTTCCTCGTGGGTGCCGGGAATTGAACCTGGATCCTCTGAAAGAGTAGCAAGTGCCCCTAACCACTGAGCCATCTCTCCAGCTCCTTAGCCTGGGTTTGACCTTAGAATGATGGCGTCCAGTGGTCTTGAATGTAGCAGTTCTCCCTTGCCTGTCCTGAGATCCTCTTCTGCATCCTTCTGTGTCCCAGTGTGGGTCTCTGTTTTCTTTGGAACAGTTCACATTTTCCTGGAGGTTGTTTCTATATGCTACTGTTGGCTTTGGAACATCTTGTGAGCTACAGTGTTAGGGTCTTCTTACTGAAGCAGCACTGGCTTTGTGAGAATTAACTGCCTTGGCTCTTGTGGAGCACTAGCTCCACAAGAACAGCTTGGCAATAAACCGTGAGGTTTATAAATAAGTGAGGTGGCACAGAAATCTTTCCAAGGTACAGGATTTGATCTTTCTGGTGTTTAAATAACGGTGCATGTGATCAATATCTCATTGTGTTTGGGTGTATCTGTAGCGAATAGGGATAAATATTAATTCAAAGATGCTGGCCTTGCAAGGAATACATTTGATTTAAATGCTCTCAATTTTTTATGTATCTTTTAAGCTTCTGTAACAACTCACAGAATTATGTGTGACATCCATATATCTTTGAGCTGTTAAATCAGGGAGCCTTGTATGGATAATTCCCAGCTTGGTCAAAAGTTTCCCTAACAACAACCATAGGCCTAGGGGGTCTGAAGAGTTAAAGTATTTCTCGAGATTATACTGGTGGAGATGTGAGAGACTGAGGGAAGCCAGAGCCCCACAGCAATCTCTGAGCGATTCTGGTTGCTTTTCTTTAATAGGGGCCTTGGAATCAAAAGACACTGCTTAGAAGGGAGTGGAGTCAGGACAGTGGTGAACACACCTGGAAAGTAGCCATACTTAACCATCTAAGAGGCTAGATCAGGACTTGTGACATATCTGTGAGGTGTAGATGCATGGGCAAAAGAAGCTTGCTTCCTGACTTGAAGTCTCCCCGTCATACAGTTAAAACCCAGGGCGTGTGTGTGTGTGTGTGTGTGTGTGTGTGTGTGTGTGTTGGGGAGATTCTATAGAAATGATCTTTCTAAAACTTCATTGTTTTGGACTTGGAGTCATGGGATTTCATGCCCATTACCATGTTTGACTATATGAAATGTAATTTATTTATTGTAGGTTTTTGAGTCAGATTTTATGGTGTCTGTGTGTGTGTGTGTGTGTGTGTGTGTGTGTGTGTGTGTGTAGCCATGGCTGTCCTCTGTCCCGGAACTGGCTCTGTAGATCAGGCTGGCTTTGAACTCACAGAGATCTGTCTGCCTTTGCTTCCCCAGTGCTGGGATCAAAGGTGTGAGCCACCGCTGCTGGCATATGAAATCATGTAGTCTTAAGGTAGCACACTGATGCAATGTTTGACTTACTCTACGTTGACGCGAGCAGCTTTGCCTTCTTTGTCGTGAGATTTTTATAAGTTGAAAATGCTGTGGAGGGAATTTTAACATCCCTTTCTCTGCATAATCTGGAAGATTAAAACTGTACAATATTTTAATAGGTGGCCATGACAGTCTATCCCTACCAGACAAGTCAATAATGCTCCGGTGATGGTGGGTTTCAGTGAGGCCGGGTCTGGCTGTCTTCAGGAGAGCTTCCTTTTTAAAAAGAAACTATGTTCTTTATTAAGTAATGAAAACCGGTGCTAACTTCTTCCAAAAAGAACTGGAGACTCATGAAAGTTTCTTTCCTTGCAGCTGTGAGAAAGGCTACTTTGGGGCCCGGTGTGAGCAGGTGGACCTGTTTTATCTCCAGCAGGACAGGGGGCAGATCCTGGTGGTCTGCTTGATAGGCGTCATGGTGCTGTTCATCATTTTAGTCATTGGCGTCTGCACCTGCTGTCAGTAAGTGTCAAGATGACTCTTAAGTAAAGCTGAGAAATCGTAGCTTGCTTCTCTCCCCTTCTTCTCTTTTCTTTCTCTTCTTTTCCCCACTATCTCTTCACTTTTTTGTCTTGCTTTAAATAAATCAACTTTCTGAGGCTTGTGTTTGTTGACATAAAATGTTTTTACCAGTAGTGAAACATAGTGTAGATAATTTTGTATCAATCTACAGGAAATAAAGAATTATAAGTTAAAATAAAATTTGTAGATGTCTTTGGGCTAAACGTTTCAGTTTGTGTTTGTTAGCAAGTTGAATGGAATTATCATTTTCCAAAACTGCTTCATCACGTAGTGACAATGAAAAAAAATAAAACGAAACTGAAACCCTTTTTTGTGACCATATTAAAATAATTGATTTCATCTGCATGGTGACTTCGTCTGTTTTAATTTTCATGAGTTTTCATTATGCATTTGGAATTCAGAGACATCTCTCTTTTTTCTTCAAGGGACAGTGGGCTAGGGTGTTACTACTATGTGAGTGTTTCTTTGGAAACGTATCATTAAGTTTAAACATTTCTTGTCTTAAGGAGCATCCCTTCCTAAACCACGGTGTCCTCTTCTGGGCTCCAAACAGTACCGAAAGTGGGTGTGGTTGATTCCTTTGCAGTGTTCTTAGAATAAAACACGGAAACACAGAAAAACAAACAAAAACTTCCAAACCAAAAACCAAAATAAAACAAAAACTAATTTTGACCACCTCCACAATTAGATATTTTTGAGATTTCAAACACATTTCTTATTGTCTCTGAGCTTGGATTGTATTTTCTGTAAAAACACATGTAATTTACAGGAATCCTAGCTATTCGATTGAAAAGTAGTTTTGAGTGTTTTTTTTTTTTTTTTCCGGAGCTGGGGACCGAACCCAGGGCCTTGTGCTTGCTAGGCAAGCGCTCTACTGCTGAGCTAAATCCCCAACCCCAGTTTTGAGTTTTTATACTTTATGGTAGAAAGGACTATTTTTAATTTTACAGTTAGGTCAACATAGAGGATATGTTGAGCACAGCTGGAAAATGACCTTTTTATATTAATCTTGAACCACATGTTCAGAAAACTAGAGTGCAGCCCAGCATATTAAAGCATTTTTTTTTTCATTTACGTGCCTAGTTTAGTACTATTTCTAGGGGTGACTATCACTCTTCCAGTTTCTTATGTCTGATTCCAGCCCTTTCTGCTTCTCCTTAATACTGTATAGTACTGATTGTTCTGTACTGTGAAATAACTTTGCATGACAAGTTTTCTTCTGTCCTACTAATCTCTATCAATAATCAGGAACAAGATTTTTCCTGTGTATATAAATATATGTCACCACTGCTGTGGGCCTATGAATGTAAATTCAAAACTAAGGAATGCGTCAAAAGAGAAGACAGTGGATTTAAGACAAAATGGAGCTTACACATCTTGAACAGCATAGAATTAAGACCCCGGGCTCTATTATTGACTATTTGCATGCTGTTGTGAACTCTACATACTCAGACTAATTCTAATATGTTATTTTCGAAGTCCTCTTCGGAAACATCGCAAAAAGAAGAAGGAAGAGAAAATGGAAACTTTGAGTAAAGATAAAACTCCCATAAGTGAAGATATTCAAGAGACCAATATTGCTTAACTTAATGGTAAGCAGGCTAAACCCAGTAGAAGGGAAAACCAGTGACTGTAAGTGATGAGTAGGGGCTTCATTGTGTCTAATAATTACTGATTGGAATTGGGTTATGTGTACAAACATTGAAAGATAAATTCATTTCCCTTATGACAAAACCTAAAAGTTTTGCCCTAACTGTATCACGACATAACAACACAGAAAAGGAGAAACAAGATTCTGTTTGAACACACCAAAATAATTAATCCTAATTTTATATTTTATATATTTATATTTAAAGAACAATTCTTTTTTCCTTATCTCAAATGTACTACCACAGAAGTAGGCATCCTAATGCTACGTAGTTGTCATGGTTATTTTGTATATGTTTTCTTCCACACTTTTGAACAAAAGAAGTATTTTAATTTAAACATATCAAATCAAGAGAAGAGATACAATAGCAGTGATGATGATGGTGGTGAGGTTGGTGTTGGTGATGGTGATGATGATGACCATGATGATGCTGGTGACAATGGTGATGGTGGGCTATTGGTGATGATGATGACGATGACGATGACGGTGGTGGTGTGGTGGTGGTGGTTATGGTGATGGTGATGGTGGTGGTGATGATGATGATAATGATGATGGTGATGGTGATGGTGGAGAATGTACCTTACATAAAGCACACTTCCCAACTCTTGAATGGTTCATGAGTCAGGATCCCAGCAGAAGTTCCAGATCCTTTCAGCTAATTCAGTGCAGATATTCTGATGAGAGAACACTGCTAGGTCAGTCTCCGAGGAGTCAAGAAGAGCCAACACCATGCCACTTGACTTTGGTGGCAGTGAAAAGCCATCAAATACCTTGATGAGGATTAGCTGTACCCTGCTAGGCAGAGGCAGACGCTGTGGCAGAAGGAATCACTGCTGAAACCAAAACAATGAAAAAATGGCCCAAAGTCCCCTGCTTCAAATCTTCACCACACGCTTGGTACTGGGTAGCTGCACCCCACACAAGTCACAGTGGAGCGGAGTCTCAACCGTGTCATCAGTAGACGGGGTGCCTTGGAAAATCTGCAAGGGGCGCAGAGACCACAATTTGCAGAATAAACATGGGGTGATTTGGGTTATAACGACATGAAATACAACTAAGAATAAAGTAGCGTGTGGACTCACACAAATGGTGCCATTGTGGCACTGAAACTCGTGTTTAAGGCAATAAACGTTTTCTCTTTCTGCTAACTCTTCACAGCGCTGGCTAAATTCCTGGCCAGTTCCTCTAGGTTAGAGAGGCTAGGAGCAACAAGCCTGGTGTTTCCTCATTCAGCCTTAGCGTGAGAAAGCAGTTTCTTTCCACAGCTCTCTGGGTACAATGACTCTCCTTTTCACAAGCATCTCGGCAGCCAATCCCAATCATGGCTAGTAACACTTGCTAAGGAATTACAGTGTTCTTGCTATTTATTACAAAGATACCCCTCATGACTCAAAACACGAAAGCCGATTCTGGATTAGCTAATGTCGTATGGCACAGTGCTTTCTTTTAAAGTTGCTGCCTTTATTTTCTTCATTCTCACAGATTATAAAGTTACCACAAGCTGATGGCGAGCTCCAAAAGACCTGACTCATTTGCAGATGGACAGGACATGTCTCAGGAAAACAGCTTGCAGAAATGAATGTTTAAATATTGTATTTGCTTTTTTTATTTTATTTGTAACTGTGTGTTGTTATTGTTTTTAATAATGATATTTTTGTTACAGTCTGATAGCTGAGAAAAAAATGACCTGGTTAGGTGACAACAATAAGGGACATTGAATATAAACTTTGTTGCTAGGATTATTAAACAAACAAAATTTGGAAAGAAGTTAGATTTTAAGAACTGAGTCATGGTCAGGCAGCGATGGCACACATCTTTAATCCCAGCACTTGGGAGCAGAGGCAGGTAGATCTCTGGGAGTTTGAGGTCAGCCTGGTCTACAAAGCAAGATCCAGGGTAGCCAAGGTTATATAGAGAAACCCTGTCTCACAAAACCAAACCAACCAATCAACCAAACAGCAAAACACCTGAGTCGATAAAAGGGCTCCCCAGGTTTATACACTTACCGTATGCTAAGAGCTTGAAATATATTGTTTCGTTTTATCGTTTCAGTAGTCTGTGAGATTGCATTTTTTTCTCATTCCTATATATAAAAAAGTTAAATGATTTCCCTTAGATGTAGAGATAGAGGAAGTTGGAGAGCCAGAGCTGGACGGACCCGATTCAAAGCTGACGTTCTTATCAGTTTTGTTATTTTGAGTTCCTGAGATCTAACTCAACTGTGTAGTCCAAGATTTCCTTCTGAACTATGCTTTGCTATGTTCTGAGGTGGTAGGGTGATATTTCCCGTGTTGGCACAGAATATGGAGTCCTGGCTAGAGCTGGTGTCAGCATCACGATTTCTGCAGGATTGACGTCACGGTTATTATTATCTTGCTTTTTCATAAAGTCTCAGTGACATGAGTAAATTCTTACATCACCGAAACAAACAGCGAAAGTAAATGGCCGGTGTTCGTCAGCCCTTGCATGGGTATTTATGTTCAGTAAAGTATGAACAGCACAGGAAGAGACTGTTAGCATCGGTGATGTCTCAGCTGAACATAGGCGACCACATGTAGCGTCAGATGCATGTATAATTGCTCTCAGGCGAATTTTGATACCATAACATCCTGACCATAGGATTTATGAGTTGAACTATATTGCCACTATTGTGTTCCCTTGACTACATGCTGTATTTAGTAGAAACTATATTAAACATAAAAAAATTAAAATTTATGTTTAGTCAGTGTTCTATAGAACATGGAAATTTCCACATTGATCAGACAGGTCACTTACAAAAGCTGATGGGAGGATGTCCTCGGAGAGTGCTGCTTTCCTGTCTGTTGGGGTCCTTGTAAGTTTTACTTTACAAGAGAGGTGCCATAGATTCAGACAAAGCCTACATTCCCTATGTTCTTATAGCACAGTGTTTGTGAGTAGGCTGGGGTTCAATAATGAAGATTACCTGCCAATTCCAGCTAAGTCTCGGAACTGGCAAGTTTCAAAATGAGTTTTCTTCCTTGTGACTGAATGTCCATTCTTGGAAAAGGGCTACCCATACCTGACTCAGATCCATCTTTTATTTAGTTTCCTTGGGCTCCTGTGTGAGTTTTCTCTTCAGTCTTCTTTGACACTAAACAGGTTTGAATTACATGGACACTAGAACATTAAAAACACCATCAGTACTGTTAGGTGTTTCTGCTTCCTGGTCCCTGGTTGACTGACCAAAGCAGTCAACGTTAGGAATCTCCTCAGTTTTTATCTGAAACATTTTAATGGTGTCTCTTGAAATTCTGATATCATAAAAGAATTTCAAGATCTTTCATGTTTTTTTTCACAGTGCATTTTGTAATTGTTTTTGCATATACTATGTTGTTTATATAGACTGTCAATGTTATAATGAAATAAAATAAATTTATTTTTAAACAAAGCAGCCTCTATATCTTTCCTTGAGAATTTTCTACTATGAAATTAATACTATGAATTATTAGTGGAAATAAATGTAAATACAATTGCTTTTAAAAGTTTATAGAAACAATTCATTGAAGCATTAGAGATAGTCTACTTGGCTCATATGTTTTCTTTAATAACAATGCACTTGGAAGCATGGGGACATCCATGTGACTGTCTGCTCAGGATTTTGACCCTTTTATTGAACTCTACCTCAAGCTGTATTTGGTTGGCCCATTGAAGTACTACTTCCTGGGGAATTAGAAACTTGAAATCAATTTTCCTTGGTTTGGGGAGTATAAAAATGTCTGTTTAAAATTTGCTGACATCAGTTCATATCTACATAGTGCTTTCAGAAGCCACATAGTTTAAGGTACCTTTAAGAGAGTGTAAAGTATATATACATACACACACTCTGTGTGTGTGTGTGAGTGTGTGTGCATGTGTGTGTGTGTGTGTGTGTGTGTGTGTGTGTATGTGTGTTGATTCTGAAACCAGCTAATAGAAAATATAGTATGTTCATGATTTTTAGTGCCAGGCAATAGAAACAATAAATACAAAAGTGGTTTTAGACAAACACATAAGCCTACTTCTGCCTATGTAGCATATATATATATATATATATATATATATATATGTTATGTATATGTTGCACATTACATATGGATATGGGTACATATAAGTGTGCCTTTTATGTAACTCTTTGTCTGAAGTCATATGGTTTTAAAACAAATCTGCCAATTCATTTCAAAAGATTGAAATTTTAAAAATAGCCAAATAGAGATCTGTGAAGAAATTTAGCCAGTGGTCAGGGAGGCATGTGACTACGTGGAAGAAAAGACATAGATTTTTAAAAGTTGTTGACAACTGTATTTAGCATCATGTGGACTTGAAAAGTAAAGAAACCTCTTAGGGAGTGAGGGAAGGAAGGGAGGGAGGGAGGAAGGGAGGAAGGGGAGAGAGAGAGAGAGAGAGAGAGAGAGAGAGAGAGAGAGGCTTCTAGCCAGTGCTCCATAGGCAGTACCGCAGGCCTGATCACTTTCACTCTTACAGCCTAGGCTCTCTCCAGTCTATGAGTTCCATGAAACATGTTAGTATTTCCATAGTAAATTCCTCATTTGGCTTAAGATAGTTCTCTTTGAATTTCTTTGACCTGGAACTAAGTGATTGAGCTGTGTCCTGAGGTTGTAGACAAGAGCTTCTTAATGGGATGACAAGAGCAAACAAAAACAAAACAAAAAACAAACACAAAAAAAAACCAACAAAAAATTAACTGTTGTCTTCTGTGAGAAGGTTGTTTTCAAATAGTGCCTGCCAATGTATAAAAGGAGGGTCACTTCCAACATCAGAATTCCATTTTCACTGTACAGCCGTGCAGGGTTGCTCACGAACAGGGTATTCAGAGAACACCACTTTGCACCACTCCACCACAGGTACTGTGCGGCCATTAGTGAGAAACCTACAAGGGAATAAGGCGTGGCCCCTCTAGAAGCACCCATCTGAGGGTGAATGAGCTACACATGGAAAATTTCCACATCGTTTGATGCTGTTCATATAAATGTCAACTTTACTGGATAATGCAATATCTAAAAACTTGGTAAAGCATCATTTTGGATTTGCCTATTAGCATGTTCCTGGAGGCAATGATCATGTGATTCTGAAGGGACATGAAATGGACCCATTTTCTGCAGCCATAGACATTACAACTCAAGGCTATTCAGTCTTCGGACTCTGGATCTTAGACCAGCATCCTCCTGGGCTCTCAGTCTTATACCCAAAGTTATAGCCATAGCTTTTCTGTATCAAGAGACTTGGAATTGAACCGAGCTACATTGCTGTTATCCCCAAGTCTCCAGATTGCTAAAAATGTGTCATGTGACTTATTAGACACCACAATCACATGTACCAATTCCCTTAATGTTCCCACTCATGTAACTGTAGACACATTCTATTGATTGACTCTAGAGAGCCCTAATACAGGTGCTCTGTGTCATAAGGAGCCAAGGAATGTGTTGGAGGAGACAGACAGAGAGAGACAGAGAGAGAGAGACAGAGAGAGAGAGAGACAGAGAGAAAAAGAGACAGAGAGAGAACACAAAATTGAGAACACGAAATTGACTTGGTAAGGTTATGGTGAAGAACTGGGAAGAGTTATGGAAAGGGAACAACATAGCCAAAATATATTACATGGAAAACATTTTAAATAAAGTATGAAAGAAAGAACCAGCTTGAGTAAGGTTTTATAAAAGAAAAAAATGTATCCAGTGTCTTTGACTTAGAGAGACCAGGACATTTCCTTAAAGACATGTTTATTTTTATAGTAATCAGCATATAACTAGCTTGATCATGTCTTCATTCATCTAAAAGTTATTTTCAAATATGTAGTAGGCGCCAAGTACTGTCAGCACTAGATTTATACCAATTACGTAAAGCAGTTAAAATGTTTATAAAAACCCAAAACCTCTAACCTCATGGCCTTTCTTTGAGTGAATCTGACCTTTCATAATATAGAATTTAAGTGAGTCATATCCAAAAAACTACTGAGGGACATTATTATCAGATTTTAAGTCTGTAATATTTTCATTATTTCCAAGTGTTTTAATAAGCAAACAAAAGCTAAACAATGTCTTAGAGTCTTAAAGGGAAGGTGAACCTTCACAGAAAAGCCCAACATTCAGGATAACTGGGAGATTTCCACGATCCTCAGTAACTGACATATTTTGTAATATGCGTAACTATGGCTCCTCGGTCTAAAATTGGTTTTTATTACTTCTGTTCATTAGGCTTGAAGAACACTGGGGCTATACTTGGGCACCTGCTATTCCTCAGAGTCCTTTATGCGTCAGTGCAATTCTTTTCCCCTTAGAGTAACTGGTTCCCATATGATTCCCTTTGCCAGCCAAGCATTAATGCCAGAACATAATGTGCAATTACTCCACCTTTGCCTCTTAGCTAATGTTACCAGACGCTAGGAATGTGTGTGTTATCATAACATCTAGCTGGCACTTCGGCAAGCAACTCATTCTTCCCCAGGCCCCATCAGCTACTGACATTCATGGAGTCTAAAATTCTTTATAAGGAAAACATAAAGTTATACAACTCTGAAAAACGTATCATTGGTTATTTCAAGTGATAAATAATTAACATTGTTGCTGGACATTTCGAAAGGCGGGTCTGGCAGTTCAATCGGTCAACAGTTATTTTTGGTACTTATATTCTATATTCTATTGACCAACTGTGTTTTCAAAGGATTTTTCCTTGCATGCTTTGTACTTTAACTGAAGTTTAAATTACATAATAGATAATGTGGGACACAGGTAAACCAAAAGACTCCTCCCCTTTATATTTTTGTCTTCGGTTTATTTGAAGAGGCAAAATGCTTCTTAAAACCAAGCTCCTTAACATTGCTTGCCATGACAAATATAATTATTTTTTTATACAATGGATGAAGAATTAGAAAATGTCCTGAAACTCTCTTACTCAAGCTAGATAATGGTGTTCCTTGTTCTAGGGAAAAAAAGTAAAGGAAAATCTTGAACTTGACTTGATCTCTAGATCTACTTTTGAAACACTGCAATGTATGAATTAATTAAAATAAACTTCTTTATACTTTACATTTTAACATCCTAGGAACTTTTTGTTTACTCAATGAACTGGAAGCAAAAATTCTAAAATGTCACTTACAGAGTGTTTTTATCTGCTTGGTTGGTTTTTATTTGTTTCACTCTTTAAAACAAGAAGAACGTGATCTTGAATTATTATGTGAACACTTCTTTGCCTCCTTACTCCAACTGGACTCCCAAACATAGAACTCTAAACCACATAGCACTCTCCATCATCATGGCAAGAAGAGCATGTGTTCGGTCATCCAGACAGTGTTTGCTTTCACATGGGTATATTCTTTCAAAATGTTCTTTAGGATATCTATGGCAGAGCAGGTGTAAATCAATGACTTTATATCATACTCATGAGCACTACATGAAATACAATTAGTGATCAACAATGTTACTCCATCTTGAGCACTGAGGCCAAAGATAGGGTGCGTCTATAGACCCTTCTCGAGCCATCCTGGTGTTTGAACCAAGTAGAAAAAAATAATACAAGTTTTGTCATCAGGAAGCATGCTGCACATCGGACTGCTGCTGTCCAGTTTCTTCATAGACTTTCCTCGGCCCTCTCATAAACTTACACTGCTGGGATCTGTGGTCCAAGACAGAGAACTGCAGGATCATTGGAAAGAGTTTGTCCCTGTCACAATTTGTCAGGCTATAAAATAAGTTACCACAGCCTATCTTTATTTATAATTCTGATATTTTGTTCCATGTGTAGCTCTACATGGATTTTAGGTATTTGTTTAGACTCACACAGTTTTTGGCCCTCCCTTAAATATCAGAGAAGAATGATCAAGTGTCTTATTCTCATCCCAGTCCAGACTTAAAAAAAAAAGGCAAGCCCAAATCATCAGGCCTTATTTTTCAGCACTCTGGAGGCAGAGGCAGGTAGAACTGTGTAAATTTATAACCAGTCTGTGCTACATAGTGACTTTCAGTCCTGGCTACCCAGTGAGACCCTGTGTCAAAAAAGAACAAAACCAAACACCAAACAACCTTTGTGGGACCTCAGCTTCCTGTAAACACACAAGCATCTCTACTTGACAGTAAAGAGACATTCATTTCACTCTACCCATGGATATTGTAGATATTAACCAAACGATTTTCCAACTGAGTTCAGTGGGAACTCCATGACTTGTGTGGGAAGTTAATTTATCCAGCCTCAGTTTCTTAATCTGTGAACTTGATATTATGGTCCCCATCCCATGTGTTAGCATTGAGCTCATGAAGCCCCTGTTCAGAGCTGGTGAAGCCCCTGTTCAGAACTGGCTTTAGGATTTGAGACCTACTTAGTAGACAGAACTTCTCCTGAGAATGGACTCACACTCCAAATTCTTAAGCTTTGATCAATGTGCCCAGCGTCTCCCTTAGAACTAGAGCTCATAAACTGTGATGCTGGCCCATGTGTGGTGGGTGCCTGCTTCACAATGGGCACAGAGGAAACACCAGTGTTCCTGGCCACATTGCAGTTGCTTTGTGGATGTAGTTTGGTTCCTAGCCTATGAGGATGTGAAAGTTTAAACAAAGTCTCAGTGGTTATAGTCCTTGCCTTCTGTAAATGGAAGCCAAAGTGGACTGGGGAAAGATAGCAGACAGCATATCGGAATGGTTGGTGGTGACAGTGTTGGATTTTGGACAGGAGAGCCCCCATTCCTTCTTGAGATGACACAGGGTTAAAGATCCAGTTCAGAAAGGAGGGTCCCAGCCTCGGAACTGGTTCACCATCTACATGGCTTGATATCAAGGAGTGGCTCCTTCCACACATCTCCTCTCCAAGGCTGTGATCAGCTCCACAGCCTCTGCAGGGTTTGGCTTCCAGTCAGTTCTGCTCTCTGCGCATTGTCAGTTGGCACCAGCCGGAGACTTGGAGGCTCAGACGGTTCGCCCTTCATCAGGTCTAGTCTGTTTCCCCGACCCTCTTCTTGCTCTCTGGTAATCCCTTAGCAGTGTTGTTTTCTTCTTCTCAACACCCGACCTCAAAAAGCCCATTTTTTCCTTGTTTTATTAGGCAATAAAATGAATGGAATTCAATTGCTTATGATTTATTAGTTTTGTCTCTTGTTCTTCTGGCAACTCTCCCTTCTCAGTGGTCAAACAAAATCTTATAACCTTCTTCCTGCCAAAAAGGGCCAAGATTTGGAAACAAAAGTCATGCTCACCTCTGGGAGGGAAGAGAAATGCATTCATGCAATCTCTTGAACAAACCTGCGGGGTCAGAGTCAGCAATGTATCTGTATGCAGCTCGGGGGACTGACATTCTCAATAAATCAACCCTGTCAAACAAGACAGGGCTGGGAAATAATTATACAGAACTGGCTATGGGTCTGCTTTCAACTTTTCTGACACTCCAGGTTCTATGTATAAGTCCTTAGCTTCTATGAAGGACCAAGCTGTAGTTGGAAACAACCCCTTTTCGCTGGTATCTCATCTGCATGGAAAGACATTGGGGAATCCACAAGTCCATTGAGGAAGTGTCTGGTCAGCTTGGGACCAGAATGTAGGGGATGCTTGTGTTCGTTCCCAATGCTGCCTCATCCACCCACTCTTCCTCATAGTAGTGTGTCTGCATGTGTGGAGTGTATCTATTCCATTCATTAAAATAATTTGGTGGTTATGCACAAAACTTTACATTCAGAAGAAAGAGGAGGAAATTTGAGCTGAACTCAGCCGCCCCTGGCCTTCAAATGGTCGTCTGTAACTTCCTTTTGTGTTGCTTTCATTTCCTGAACACTTCCTCAGTCTCCCTGTCTTCTGTGACCCATGGCCCCATTGCTTTCTTCTTAGATCCTCTGATGTCTTTCAAGGTTAGAGTCTTAACCGTGGGACAGTGGTCCTTTTCTCAATGAGGGATGGGTTGACTTGATGTCTATCAGAATCATCCCTCCCTCACCTGGTATTTGTCTACTAAGTAATTAAATAGATTTTTCCCTAAGAGCTCATCTCCCATCATGCTCCAGTGAGAAACTCTGCGTGCCTTTTGTTAGTTTCATCTCTTTATTTCATCTCTTACAGTAATAAGAGGACGAGGGGGAGAACATTTATTAAAATGAATACTGACAGGGAGATGAGGCCTGTCCCAGGAGGGAATAGTGTCAGATCACATCACTGCTAAGAGATCTATGGCATAAGGGGGGAGATATGGTGAAGATTTCCATCTGACAAGAAAACAACCACAAATGAGTTTCATGGGTTTTTAAGTGTGGGATATATCTGGTGGCTCCTGTGTTGATCTATGCTGCCAGGTAAAGAACAAATAGTTGGTGAAATTTCAATTGTAGAAAATGGCGAATAATATGTAAGTAAGTATGTGTCAAACACTCTGTACATGTCATTGCTTGGTCTGTCAATTCTTTTGTGGAATAATGGAAAGCGGGGTATAGAGAGGAATGGACCTCAAGAAAGTCTGACAGAGAGCTCACAATGAGGCAATGGTGTGCATGCTATGCCATGCTAGAACCCTGCATTTTTCTAGGTGGAGGAAAAGAAAAGGTTTGAGGCAAGCAAGTGCCACCATGGGGTGTTTGATTTAGAAAGAC
The DNA here is from genome assembly GCF_021556685.1 of Rattus norvegicus. Classification (NCBI taxonomy): domain Eukaryota; kingdom Metazoa; phylum Chordata; class Mammalia; order Rodentia; family Muridae; genus Rattus; species Rattus norvegicus. Next base: position 16,775,731 of record NC_141547.1, read on the forward strand.
AATTCCTGCAGAACTGCGAAGGGTAAACTAGAAGCTGACTGTGAATCGTGCAAGTCATTTTGGAGAGCTAACATGATCTTGCAATCTGTTGGCTTGGGGGATGAGAGGGTAGAGTTGGAGAAAAGCAAGAGCATCATGCTGGTACTGCCACAGTTCTTCTGTGTGAGCTTGTGTATTCATGTGGGTCAGGGAAGACGCCAATCTCAGTAGTTTTCAGGTGTTCACATTCTTTTTCTTTTGACACAGGGACTTTCATTAATCTAGAACTCATCAAATAGGCTAGGATGAGTGCCCAGGGAGTCCTAGGTACCCTGCCTTTGCCTTCCCAGTGCTGGGATTTTAAGAGTCTGCTACCATACCAAGTTTTTGTATGTACAATACTACCACCCAGCTTTAACCAGAGAAAATGTTCCTTTTTCAAGATCTGTTTTTATTATGCATATTTATTAATTATGCATCTGTCTTAGTTAGTTAGGGTTTCATTACTGTGAAGAGGCACCATGACCACAACAATTCTTATAAAAAAAAAACAAATTGGAGCTGGCTTACACTTCCAGAGGTTCAGTGCATTGTCATCATAGAGGAAGCATGGCAGCATGCAGACAGGCATGGTGCTGGAGGATCCAGTAGTTCTACATCTTGACCAGAAGGCAGCCAAAAGAAGACTTGCTTCCACAGGCAACAAGAAGGCTCTTTTCTGCTCTGGACAGAACCTGAGCATATCAAAGCCCACTCTCTCACTGACACACTTCCTTCAACAAGGCCACACCTCCTAATAATGCAGTTCCGATGGGCCAAGAATATTCAAACCACCACAGTCTGTGTGAGTGAATGCCATGTGTGGGTGTTCTGGAGGTCAGAAACGGTCATCAGATCTCCAGGAGCTGTAGTCACAGATTATTGTGACCCACTTGAAATTGGTACTGAAGATTGAACTCAAGTGCTCTGTAAGAGAATTACTGATGCTATGTTGTGCTTACAGACAGGAACCTAGCATGGCTGTCCCCTGAGGGGCTCTGCCATCAGCTGACTGAGACAGATGCAGATACTTACAGCCAAACACTGGACTAAGGTGGGAACCCCTATGGAAGAGTTAGGGGAAGGATTAAAGGGGCTGAAGAGGATGGCAACCCTATAGGAAGACCAACAGTATCAACTAACCTGGACTTCCGTGAACTCCCAGAGACTAAGCCATCAACCAGAGAGCATACATGGGCTGGTCCTAGGTACCTGGCACATATGTAGCAGATGACTGCCCTGTCTGGCCTCAGTAGGAGAGGATGTGCCTAATCCTGTAGAGATACCATGTCCCCAGGGACAGAGGATGCCCCTCAGAAGCAAAGAGGAGAGGGAATGGGGTGAAGAACTCTGGAAGGGGGGATGGAGGGGGCGGGCAACATTAGGGATGTAAATAAATAGATGTAAATAAATAAAATAACTAATTTTTTTAAAAAAAGAGCAGTATGTATTATTAACCTGTGACCCATCTCTCTGTGACATTTTTCTATGGTTAATTATGATGTGGGTTGGAGAAGAAAGAACACATTGAGGTGAAGAACGCCTGGATGAAGTAGGAGAAGTGACTTTTGGTTTCGGTACAAAACATAGTTTTAAGGATTCTGTGACTATCTTAGTGATCACCTGGAATTCATAAATAACTATAGTCCAGGCCAAGGCAATGACTAATTTTAGCAAAGGAATGAGAGCAACGTTCCAAGGATTCCCCAGAGAGCAGCAACTTTCCTTTGTCAGTGCTTTTGATTTTCGTGGTTTTAGTTACCCCGATAACCTCAGTACCAAAACATTAAATGAAAGTCAGGAGAATTAGGCACTGTATGTTGTTCCAACTAGTGCGAGGAAACCTTAACTTCCCCTCCACCAGCCAGAACGTAAATATCCCTTGGTTAATTGTATCCACACTGTGTGAATCGCCTGTCCCTTAGCCTTTCAGGAGTCACCTGGGGTATCAGACTGCACCTCCCAGTTTCACAGTGCTGTGTTCGAGTAACCTTTGTCTTACTCAATAGTGAACCACAAAATTACAAATTAAAAGACCACAACTGCAAAAGTAATGAGATGGGAATTCCTGTGAGGGAAGTCGCAGACCACCTCCTGTGGCTGAAAGAAGAGCCTTTGCGACAATAGGGAGGAGAGAGTCCTCTGCTGGGGTTAAAAGGAAATCTCCTAGGTATGAGATTAGGAAAGACAAAAAGGGAATTCGTATTAGCAGTGAAGGGAAGACTAAATGTACAGTTACTGCTCTAGCTGAAGTGCTTAGTCAATACGGGGAAGGCATTCCGCTTATGTGCACAGCAATAGGAAGGTAAGTAGGTTTGGGGCTTGATTCATGTTCCTGAATTGAAAATGTACTAAAGTGTCCAAGATCAAGATCAAGATCAAGGTGCAGTAGTGCTAAGTGGAGGGAGGAGGGAGGAGGGAGGAGGGAGGAGGGAGGAGGGAGGAGGGAGGAGGGAAGAGGGAGGAGGGAGGAGGGAGGAGGGAGGAGGGAGGAGGGAGGAGGGAGGAGGGAGGAGGGAGGGTTCTGTTGTGTGTTCACTGAGCATTAGCTTACCTACACAGCTGGGAGTGAGGTGTGTTGCTAGCATCGAGTATACACCACAGTCAAAAGCACAGATTTCACAAAAGAAAAAACAATATGGCAACTGAACAGCATCCCTTAGGATGTGAATACAGAGTCCACATCTTAACTCTCAGGGATTGCCTCAGAGGGCATGCGGTTTTGTGTGTTTTGACAAAATAGAAGCTCACTCTTCAAAATGTCTGCACAGAATCTAATAAATTGTGTCCATTACTAATATTTTTATTTTTTTGCCATTCTTGTTGAGAGAGAGAGAGAGAGAGAGAGAGAGAGAGAGAGAGAGAGAGAACACCAAAGAAATTAAATATCCCATCTGGCTTAAATTCAGCTGAGTAATTTAAAGAGGCTTTCCTAGAAATTTTTTGGCTTGCTTGACATAAAAATGCTCAAGTCCTCATAATGTCTCCAATCTCCTCTTCTTTTTCCCAATGGTCACATGTTCGAGCCAAGGATTGAAGAGGGTAAGCAGGGATATCTGACTAATTAATGGATTAGTGAATGGGTATATCCCGGTAGGTCCAAATTACAGAGACTCTCAGATTCTGTCTGGGCTAGACTCTGCCTAATTTTGGCAAGGAAGGTGGTATATTACGGTCTTTGTGCCGTCTAGATATTGGGTAGTAAGACATTCCCTTCTTTGTCTAGCACTGTCTAAGGTTGCGTCTGGTATATTTTACTTGACTTGACTGCAGTTTCTGTCCTAACTATGACCATCCCCTTCTTGGAATCCACTCTAAATCTTAAGGAAGAAATTCAACCCAGGGTTTCACTTTCTTATAATTCCATTCCTTTTAGGTTATAGATTAGAATTTAATCCACATACAACATGGGAGATAGGAGAGGACAGAGACTAGTTCTCCATCGGAAAATCAATGTCTGAACAGAAAGCAACTGAAAGGTTTGCAATGCTTTTCAGTGTGTACCTGGGAGTCATGTGCTTCTAGCTGGGGCTATCTTAGCCATATCATTTTGTGTTTTCCCCTCATTCATTCATTCATTAATTCATTCATTAATTCATTCATTAATTCATTCATTCATTCACTTTACCTCCCAAACGTAGGCTGCATCTCTCCTTCTAGTCCCCACTCACAGAGATACTCCACCTACCCCTCCTTTTCTGTTCTGAGAATGAGGATGGCCCTCCAAGGTACCAACTCACCCTGGCACAATCTCTCCTATTGAGGCTAGACAATGTGGCCTTGTTAGGGGAACAGGATCTGTAGACTGACAGAATCAGGGACAGCCCCACCCCCAACTGGGGGCCCTCATGAGGACCAAGTTGCAAATCTGCTACACATATGTATGGGAGGGTGCAGGTCTACCCTATGCTAGCTCTTTGGTTGGTGGTTCAGTCTGTTGGAGCCCTTGGTCTTCCTGAGGAGCCCACATCCTCCTTAGGTCCTCCAATCCTTCCCTGAACTCTTTCAGTAGACTCCCTGAGCTTCATCCAACGCTTAGCTCTGGTCTCTGTTTCATTGGCTTCATCTTGTGCTCAGCTCTTTCATTGGCTGCTGGGTAGAGCCTCTCAGAGGACAGTTATACTAGGTTCCTGTCTGTAAGCATACTAGAGTATCATTAATAGCATCAGGGGTTTGTTTCTGCCATGGGATGGGTCCCAACCTGGGCCAGTCATTGGTCAGCCACTCCTTCTATCTCTGATGCATCCCTATCCTTGCACATTTTGCTAGCAGGATGGGTGCCAGGTTTTGTGGGTAATTGTTCCCATACTTCCACTGGGAGTCCTGCCTGGCCACAGGTGGTGGCCACTTCAGGCCCAATATCTAGGAGCCTCAGCTAGAGTTGCCCCCGCACCCACCCCCATCCCAGGTCTCTAGCATGGCCTAGAGATGCATGCCCTACAACAACATGGCTTTCAGTTCTCTCTCTCCACTGTTCTCCCTATACCTGATCACCCTCCTTGCCTGGTCCTTGTCTGCATCCCCTCCCTGACCCTTTTCCGTCCCTCCATCACCCTGATATCTCTATTCTACTTCCCCTTCTGAGGAAGAGTCAAGCATCCTCCCTTAGGCTCTCCTTGTTATTTGGCTTAATTGAGTCTGTGGATTGTAGCATGGTTATCCTGTCTTAACCTTTTATTCCTTAGTCTTAGATAGCTGCTGACCCTCACGTGGCCTGCAGTTAACAATTTGATGTAGGCCCCTCAATGCTCTGACTCACTGATGCAACCAAACCAAAACAGCAAGTCAGACATTGGGTGGTGGCAAGTTTCAAACTATCGACTTACTTTTGCTTCAATTGGCGATATTACTCAATAGCCATTAATATTATTTGGTAGAGACACTGATGCCAAGGAAGGAGCACATTAATATTTTCATTTGCGTTCACTTTAAAGAGGGCTTTGAGATGTGAGAGTTTGAGAATGGTTGTGTTGTAGAAATTAGTTTACATGTGAGGAGCGAGGAAAGTTGAGGAGAAGCTTGGAAGGCATGGCAGTGAGCACATTACTGCAGTGAACAATTTAGCATAGGTCTCTCCGAAGAACTGGCCAGTGCTTTCAGAAATATCCCACCCAGGCTGTGCAAAGGGGGACTGTTCATTCACATACACCTGGCCCCCACTGCCTGAGGGTTATCACCAACGGCTGTGCTCTTGCTTAACAGTGCACTGTGTTGGTCACAGACAATCCCTTCTGTGCTGCAGTAAACTCTCAGGTAAAGAGAGAGTCAGAGATGAGAGAAGTTCTAATTTGTGAAACTTACGGATGGTGATACCATTGGCCTATGGCTTCCCTGCTAGTCAGCTAGTGCCTGTCCTGTGCTTCTGTTCAGTAGCAGGAGCAGACATCAATGCCTAAGTGTAGAAGGAGAAGAGTTTGGAGAGAGGAATGGGTGTGGAGTAGACTCAGAGAGGGGTGGGCCTCTCAGGAGGCTTGAGCCTCAGGGTAAGCAATGCTTATTTAGTTGGGGTGGTCAGAAGTATACATTCCCCTCTGTCTCTTTCTTCCTCATCCCGATAGTCCTCATATTGATATTAATTTCTTTTGTATGATGACTATCATGCACGTAGACATTTTAAGCGAATTTGTGCAAGTCTCTTTGTACTAGCTGCTTTCTGGATAGCTTCCCTCTACCTGAGGCAGAGGGAAAGCAATCACGTGCCTTCAGCAAGTACACCAGGAACCGAGCAAGAAATACAGGTTGTCATGGAAACCAAGCCAAAAGGAAATAGTGCTAAGATTGAGAATTAAGGATTTGTTCTGCCTCACTGGGTATTTTTCTCCAATTCTGAACCAGGCTTAGCTCTAAGGTTCTGGGCATTTTAGTGTTGCTCGCCGCTTCCGTTTTGATCTCTTGGAGAAATTCTTAGCATCTCGTGGTGCAGGATCTGAGGCCAGCAATCCTGCAGCAGACACAATCAGAGAAGCGGAGTCAGACAGACCCAGGTAAGTATGACCCTACAGTATGCTCCCATCACTGTTTGACACAGGCAATCCTCATTATAGGGAACATCTGAGAGGATCTTGGCAGTGTGTTTCGGAGTTGAACAGCTCTGTTTGTCGTTAAAAGATGAGAGTTTCAAGAGGCAGCACAACTTTTCCCCCTCCATTCTACCTGTCATGCTCAAGTATGAGGTTATTTTCTGTTGAGAAACATAACGCTCTTAGTGCTGTAGTTAAGTATTCTGTTAAAATAATCAGTGACATAAACTTTTGCTAGCTTCTCTGGAGTTCAGAAATGTCTTCTGCAAAGTCGTCTTTTCTAATCTGTAAAAGATTGTTGTTGGCAATGGCAATATTATTGCCAATTAGCCAATGGCTTTTTCTTGAGGTGCTTGGAAGGCAGGTTTTACTGGGTCTATGGGGCGTGCTCATGGAATGAACTTGGAAAGGGTATGTCTGAATTTCAGATCATGCAATCCCTTACCTAAACAGTGGATAATTACACTTTTAAGTTTCATTTCACTGTTTGCATCTCAATTTACATAGAAACAATGGAATAATTTCTCAATGCTTATTTGGTGTCCTGAGATTTCTTTCTTTTTTCTTAGCACAAGCTAACTTTGATACAACAACCATCCTGCACCAAGTATTGTTTTAAAGCGTCTTGCATGTTCTCCCAGCCATCCCACAGGCAGGAGCTTAGGTAATGCAATTCCAGAAAGGGAAAGGACAAAGGGGAATGTCCTGACTAGGATTGCCAGTGCGGTATGCATCTGTATAGCATCTGTATAACACACACACACACACACACACACACACACACACACACACAACATACACAGGCATACACATACTCACACATGCACACAAAACATATACACACAAAAAATCCACATACACACATATACACAAAACACACACACTTATACACAAAACATACATACACACACAAAACACCCATACATGTAAATATATACAAAACATACAAACACACACACATACACACACACACACACAAAACATACACAGGCATACACACACATACACATGCACACAAAACATACACACACAAAAAACCCCACATACACACATATACACAAAGTACACAAACACACTTATACACAAAACATACAAACACACACACATACACATAAAACATAGATATACACACATACACACAAAATGTAGACAAACACAAAACACATATACACATAAATGCACACAACACACACACATACACACAAAACATACAAACATACAAAATATACACACACATACACACAACACAGACAAAATATACACACACATAAACAGAAAACATACACACACAAAACATACATACATACATACATACATACACACACACACACACACACACACACACACACAATTAAGTAAGCAAGCATTCCATTACTGGAATGCTAAGGGGCAGGTATGAAACCCTTCACTGTTGTACAGAGAAGGAATCAGGCTCAGAATCTGTGTTCGAGGAACTTGTCCAGTGTTCTGCAATTCAAAGGTAAACTCCTTTCGAGTACCTTCTCCAGCCCTGCTCATCCCCAACTTCGCCAGGCTGCTCTCGTCATTCTTCACCTTGAAGGTGAAATACCTTTCTTAGAAGTTTTCCTGGAAACCTCTGCAGCGCACCAGAGGTTGGTTGAAACCTGTACTTTCACGTGTGGTTTTAGTAATCTGTATGTTTCTTTTGTGGGGGTCATCGTGATTTTATTTAGGGACCCTTATATCACCAGTAAATTAACACCCGCCTCTCCCACTGGTAGAGCACTGCACGGCAGGCACCTACACCTACTTACGATTAAAGTTGGATCATCAAAATGAACACAAAGCAGGCATGCAGCAAATATTTGATAGATTGCTAGCTACTTTGGGGACTTTGTCCTTTTCCTGGTTGTAAACATCAGCAGCTGTGATGGGGAGTAGGAACCACTCGGTTTCTGTGAGGCTGGTGAAGTGTATCTTGAGAAAAAACACAGAGATGCGATGAAATGAAAAAAAAAAGTCGGAATCTAGGGAAATAGAGGCGGTGCCTGAGGCAGGTTAAGAACTTGCCGCAAGGCACAGGAGCAGGGAGGAGACTTTTGCGCATTTGTAAACTGAGTGCAGCTGAACCTTTCCCGCCTAATTTGAACCAGGGCTTCATGATTTTGACTTGGGTAAAATATCATTTATATGTGAAAAAGCTTACTGAGCCCAAACTTCTAATTCTTTGTAGCTGTTAAATCATGGCTCTGAGTCATGCGTTTGTTTGTCAAAGGTCACAGTGTGACAGAAGACAAGACACAGGATCCAAGTCTTTTGGTAGACTTGTGAAGATGGGAGGGGAGAAGAACTGAGGAAATGGGAGATAGGATGGTTTTTTTCAGTTCTTCCCGCCAAGGGTCCAGTCAGTTAATCCTCCCTGACTCTGTGCTTTTATTACTAGGATCAGAAAATATTTTCCATAAGAACAGGTCGTTCCTGGGTAGATATGAACAAATACTTACTCACCCCAGATATGGAACCAATGACAGATCAAAGTACATGTGCTGTCAAAGTCCATCTTGGTGAATCAATGAGTTTTATTGGGGTTACCTGGAGTTACTTACAGGGATATGAATGAGAGATCACTTATGAGGGCAGAAATGAAATCAAAGCAGCTTTTTTTTTGTCTGAGAATCTTCTGGGTAGCTCAGCTCCTTTGAGAATGGAAGGAAAATGTTAGATGAAGCTACCAAGACATTGGAGTGGAGATATTGATGGATAGTGCTGTGGCAGGTAGAACACGTGTAACAAGATTATGGGGTTGCAAAATGGTTACCCGCAGTAACTCAGAAGGTCTGCTGTGTCCAGTGAATGAATGGTGTTGATAGGCAAACTGCTGAAAGGGTCAAAAAAGGAGACAAAGTGGAGGGGATAATGACACAGCTTTAAGTAGAATTTACAGCAAACACAGGGGTCTAGGGCTGTCTGGGTTGAGGTTGTATTATCTCACCAACATGAGACAAATAATGAATGAAAAAATAAAACACTGGTGCAGCTATGTCATCCTTTGGAAGATGGTATAATAGAACTTAAAATAACAGATAAATGAATATGCACTATTAAAGCGCATTAAGGGCACTGTGAATAGTGAGTGGGCAAACTGTCTTAGAGTTTTTATCATGGTATAATAATATCATGACCAAAAACAACTTGAGAAGAAAAGATTTTTTTTTACTATATCTTAAATTTCTAGGTAATAGTTTATTACTGAATTAAGTTAGGGCAGGAACCCAAGGTAGAAACCTGAAGGCAGGGACTGAAGCAGAAGCCATGGAAGAACGTTGCTTTTATAGTCTTGCTTCTCACGCCTTGCTCAGCCTGCTTTCTTAGAGCACCAGGACCACCTAGAGTGACAGCCCACCATGAGCTGGGCTCCCCACATCCATCATCAATCATAAAAATCTACCATAGTCTTGGCCAGAAGCCAATATGATGGGGGCATTGTTCTCCCTTCTCAAGTGACTCTTGCTTGTGTCAAGTTGACCTGGTACTAGCTTGTATACAGACACACCCACGACAAAGACAAACTTTCCAGGAAAAGAAGCATAAGTGGCCAAGAGGTAAACTCAACCCAGTCTCAAGGAAAATCCATGAGATTTAAAACATTGTGTTAGTGAAAAACTTAGTTGTCAGGAGTCAAGTGGACAGAGGTAAAGAACTCAGCTCGGTTTCCAATGTTGACATTTCTTCTGGAATCATGGACACAGTCCAGTTGTTAGCTGAGTGAGCACAGGCAGTGGAACCATGTGACAGAGAGCCATGGACAAGGAAGCTACCCTGCAAGCACAACTGCATTCCAAACAGAGATCGTCCCTCGCCCTCCATGGAGGAACTTCTGACAAACGCTCAACCGGATGGCGGAATTTTCCAGGACATAGCAGTTGCTGTCTGCTCCTGCTTTTTTTTTTTCTTTTTGCAGGAGAATCCATCATTTGGCGTCTTCCGCTATTGAATGTTGTGCATGTGAAGAACAGATTTTCTTTTTTAAGTTTGGAAGTTTACACATCGAGAGGAGGTACCAAGACACCAGAGCCAAAGAGTCTCATCTCCACTTAAACAAGTTAAAAACTGCAAAAAGTTCATTGTAGAGGGTAGAACCACACTGTATTGACTCTTGAGGCAACCATAGGAGGTAAGGGAACTTTTGGATGAGGAGAAGCAGACATAATTAAATCCCAAGTGGACTGGTAGACAGAAGGAAAATATCATACCTGCTTCTCCTATCAAGAAGAGGAATTTATTTTAAATCTTTAAAAAGAAAAGAGGTTTATGCTTCGGAATATGGCTTGTTCCTTCTAAAGCTCATGCTGAAATTCTATTCCCAACATAAAGAGGTTGAGGAGTGGTGGTGTCGTTAAGATGTGGTCAGGGGTAGAAGAATTGCTCTTCCAGGACTGGGTCAATGCTTATGGGAAGGAAGGGTTTTTCTCGGGCGAAACTTGGCTAATTATCTCAAGAGGAGATTGGTATGGGGTGAGGATGCTGTCTTTCTTGTCTCTCTGCATGTGCTTGCTTGAGGGCATGCTTTTCTGTCATAGATATGATTAGGCCATGAGGATTCTGCCCAGAACCACAGAAGTGGTTGCAATCTCCAGAACTATGAGCTAAGTAAATCTTTCCTTTATAAATTACTCAGTCTCAAGCATTCTGTCACAGCAGCAAAATATGTGCCAAGACACTCGGTGGTTTGCTTTGGCCAATGGGAACATCTAAATGCAGGTTTGAGGAGTTCTTGTCCTTTGGGGCTTACTCTATTTTACTATTGAAACTTCTGTGCGAGAAACCATGGACTAACCGGTTGTAGGGTGGGATTTCGTGTGAATGAAACCCTATGAATCTTAGACAATGCAGAGGATCACTAACCAGGAGAAAGCTTTGGGTTTAAAACACGAGGCTTCAAGGCAGAGTCTTATTCACTGTTTCTATTGCTGTGAAAAGACACCATGTCTAAGGCAACTCTTAAGAAAAGAGAGCATTTAATTGGGGCTGGCTTATAGTGTCAGGGGTTTACCCTTTCACCATCATGGTGGAGAGGATGGCTGTATGCAGACAAGTAAACAGTATCATAATATATATATATATATATGTGTGTGTGTGTGTGTGTGTGTGTGTGTGTGTGTGTCTAGAGAGAGAGAGAGAGAGAGAGAGAGAGAGAGAGAGAGAGAGAGAGGCGTTGGGTTTGGCATGACTTTTGAAACTTCAAAGCCTTCTTCAGTAACACACTTCCTCTAACAAGGTGACATCTAATCCTTTCAAATAGTGCCACTCCCTGGTGACAAAGCATTCAAATATAAGAGGCTATGGTGGCCACTTTTATTCAAACCAGCACAGACAGTATGCTATGCAAAACTGTTTGGGTGTTCCCAGAAAAGTGGGAGATTGCCAGGAGAGGCTTTAATTTTTGTTTCCCAGTAGCGTAACATAGAGCAGCATTTATTAAAATAGGCACAGATCTCTGTGTTCGAGCCTCAGCTTTTTCCGTCTTCTGGATCTGACTCACACACCCTAAGAGCAGCTGCAGAAAGTCCAGAAGGGACTGTGATGTGTGTCTATAATCATCAGGCCTTCCATGGAGGATTGGTTTGTGAGACAGTGTGGTAAAGGAAAAGCAGAGGCACCATACCGACCTGCAATCACATCTATGAGACTGTCAAGACAGCGAATGAATGAAGCAATAAGAGGCAGCTGCATTCATTCATTCATTCATCAAACATTTATGAGGTGCCGCTTCTGGACCAAGGAGTGCAATATGAGAGTCCATTAAGGGACTGCAACATTTCCTAAAAATTGCACTACCTAAAGCATTCGCTGTGCTTTGATGCCCACATGAAAGTCTGAATATTTAGGAACAAGTTCAAGTAATAGAAGTAGAAAGTAACGGAAACTGGAACTAGTTTCAAATAAGTTTGATCGAGTAAAAATTTCACATGAGTTATTTCTTACGAACTTTCAAACACTGTGACATTTGGAAAACAATACCTAGGGAAGTAAATCTTGTATTTTGCTAATTCTAAATACACTTACAATATGACAATTGACTACTAATTTACAATTTACTAATATAAAGACTTTAAATTTTTCATTACCTTTTTTTCCTCCTCTTCATATCATTTGTTTTTGCCTCTTGATTCAGAGATGTAATTGAGGGGTTCTAGTAGATCAGGGCACGGCTAACATGGCGGCACTGGTAGGTCTTGCCCTTCCCCCATCCCCTCCACCTTGTTAAACTGCTGGATCACATTTCTAAAGCTGGCCCCCAAGGTTTATTCGCTTATTTCTCCATTTCTGCCTCCTGAGGCTGATCACCGAGGTCCAGCTCTCTAAGTACTGAAGTCCACCAATCAAAAGCCCCCTTTGACTGCCCTAATTAACATGTCCAATCAAAACTAACCTATTCATCCTAACCGGTAGTTTCCCCTTTTCTCTTTATAAACTGTCATCTGCCTATGTGCTACATCTGTCTCCTCTCTATCCAGAGGCAGCCGATTGTTCCTCCAGGATAAATACCCTTTCCCCGCACCCCCGCTTTGTTCCTTTCCCCTTATTTCTTGTCTTCTGCTTCCTATTTTTCTCTCTCATTCCTGCCCTCAGTCCCTCTGGGGCAAATACATCTCCTTCGTGCTGAGAACTTGGTCTTGGTATGTCCTGTTTCATTCGGGTCCTTTCAATTATTTTATTACTACTGAAAGAATGTGAGAGATTTACGCAAAAAGTAGTAAACATGTTAGTAAGATAATTTTCATGTCGTAAATCTTGGTCATTTAAATAGATTTTGATAGGTAAATTATGGCCAGCGAGATGGCTCCGTGGATCGAGGTTCTTGCCGCCAAATTTAACGACCTGAATCTGATCCCTAGACAGCACCTGCGGATTGTTCTTCCGTGACACTACCCCAAATAGAAACAAGCTTGCATAATAAAATATGCAAATTAAGACGCGTTCTTTAGAACAGTGCAGATATCATTTACCGGTGATGATAGAAAGGAAACTTCATGCCACCCAGCATTTCCTGTTTCTCTTTTCATGGATGCCTTCGTTAGAGAAACACAGTTATGGCATATGGCTACCATGTTGCCGGCAAAGCTGATGCTTCCCCGGTCACCTAACTGAGGGAATAGTCAGATCTCTCCATGGCAGTTACGCTTCTGCTTATCTTTTCTTCAAGTTCTTTGGGAAGGAAGCCATTCAAATCCCACGCACTAAATGTGGGGAGTTTTGTTCCGTCTCCCTGACGGTGGAAGGAACATCTACAAAAATCACTTAATAATGTGTTCACCATAGTATGGATTTGTTTGCTTTATGCCTTATGTCTCTAGGCGATACTGATTCATTTATTTTCTGGATAAAACTGTATAGCTTTAACTAGTGGGAACCTTCCCATTTGTGTGTCCCTTTGATGTACCAGAGGAACAGAAGCGCAGTATTCAGCGTCTTTGGTCAGAATTAGATTTCATACCTCACAGTGTCAACACATGTGAGTTTGTGCCCCACTTTTCCCCTGCACAATATGGAGGATTTAAAGACCGTAGGCACCATGGCAAGACAGGAACTAAGAAATCTTCAATTCTAGCTCTTGCTCTCCCTCTTCTTGTGTCCTCTTTGTCCCTGTCCCTTCTCTCCCCACTCCACCCTTCCCCTCCATGTGCCCATGGCCGGCCTTTACTCTCTTCTTCTACTCTTCTCTCATTAAACCTTTCCACGTGGGAAAAAAAAGGAATCTTCAATTCTAGTTATTTTTTCCTTTAATGGACAAATGGACTGATGTATTCGGAAGATTGGGTCATCTAAATCCACATGTTTCTCGAAAGTGAAGCCAAGCCTAAGTAAAGTTTATCTCATTAGGGATTTTTTTTTAAGTAAAAATGAGCATAATTTAATACATATGTGTATATGTGAGTGAAATATATGACCATAAAATAGGCAATTTGAGATTATTCTTCCTACTTTTACATTTTACATCAAGGTGTAATTTCACTTACGATTCCAGACTAAGACTTTTGTCTCTAAAAACAGATGATGTAAAATATGAGTGCTTTCTATTTTAAGATTTTTACTCGATCTAAGTTTCAGTCAACCACGAGAAACTTCACAATTAACATTTAGCCCTTAGTTTGCCTGGGGTTCATATACATGGTCAATAAACCTGCTCGTGCCACAATGCAGTCACTGAGAACAAAAAGATTAAAATCTGGAGGAAGAAGCCAGGCAAGGCTTCTTGACCATGTCAGTTTTGGGGACAAACCTTACGTAAATAACCTTAGGTAGCATTGGTGATGACACATAACCAAGGGATACACTTCATCTCTGTTTAGCATGTTTTCATTAAATGTGTGTAAGAAAGATCTCCTTGGCCGAATATGGAGCTAAAGGTGATAGTAACTCCAGAGAAACCTGAAGTTGAGTGGTGCGTGTTTGTACCTATTCAAAGAGCGGCGGACTGGATGTGAATCTCAGATCTGGCTCTCCTAGCTGAGGGTCCTTTAGTAAAACATTTCATCTCTCTGGCCTTTGGCTGCCTTAACTGTGGACTGTAGAGGGGCGGTTTTGATATCACTGATAATCCTGTCAGATTTAAAGTTGCCTGGACTACACAGCTGTCATTTCTAGGTCATTGCTTATAGATGTTGTACCCACTGTGGAATAATTTAGTGTTACTTTTATTTATTTGCATCCTAAACCTTTACCTGAACTCTCAAGGAGTTGACAGAATCTTACTGTCAGAACTGGGGATGACTTTTAGGCTATTGTATATCTGTCATCATGGGGGGAGAGAGAGAGAGAGAGAGAGAGAGAGAGAGAGAGAGAGAGAGAGAGAGAGAGAGAGAGAGAGAGAGAGAGAGAGAATATATATTTGAACAATACTTTGGAATAGAATTTTTAAAATAAAGGAATAAAGGAGACGCTCTCATTTACAAAAGACATATCTTTCCATCCATCCATCCATCCATCCACCCACCCACCCACTCATCCATCCATTCATCCAGAATACCCCAGAAGGAAGACAGCCAAATCAGACTAAGTGGAACTCCATTTTGACAACATATCATGTCCTCTTAGGTTAGCCATGTATTATACCTTGGTGCTGTCGCAATGTGTTAGTTACCTTTTGTTGCTACCATCAAACACCATGACCAAAAAGCAACTTTCGGAAAAGTCTATTTGAGCTTCCAGTCACAGAGAGGGACTCCAGGCATTGGCTCCCTGAGAGTGTTACACACATCTTTGCAAGAAACTCATCTTTCCTTCTGTGCTTTCCATGGAGATCACTAAGACTGGAGAGCTGAAGGGAGGCAGCAGGACAACTGTCTCACCAGTCAAAGGGAGACTAAGACCTAAGCAGCCTTGACTGGATCGCATGACTCTATGCAGACAGAGTCTGTCGCCAACAGTTTCTGTTTGAACTTGTTCTGTTTCACCACCACGAGGACTTGAGTATGTCACATTGTGGGATGCCCGTTGACACTCTACAGACAATGTAGAAAGGACTAATCCAGAGCAGAGAGCAGAGCTCACAGTGCCAGCAGCCGGCAAATCTTAGCACAGATCTGGGCAGGGTCAGTGTGAGTCTACTTTGATGTGAGGCAAGCAAAGTGGTGGCGTGTGTGTTCATCTTAGAACATTGATGAACAATAAACCCAACGGACAGTGGTCTTCCTTTCCCCTTTGTCTTCTGGTTTTGATTGGGCTTGTTGATTTTGATAAAATTTTAAGACACACGGAAAGATCATTTGGCAAAGGCAATATAAAACAGATATTTGATGCTTTTCTTACATCACACATTTCAAAGTGAAAGCTACTGTTTAAAGGTCACTTGATAGCCCTTGGTTACCAATAAAGAACTTAGAGGTGGGACCAATCTGCCTGACACCCATGTGCAACTGCAACTAAGCTCAGAGTGTGCTCACCCAGGTCCCAGACTTAGTCATTTAGGCTTCTAAGTACTTTGAGGGGAAATCATTAATCTGTTTGGAAGACTTCTCAATAAACAACTGCTTGGAAAAAGGAAAATATGTTTCCTCCATCTCTCTCCTTGAATGTAGGGGAGGGGCGATATCTAGTAACAAAGTAATAACCTTTCTCCTTAATTGCTAAGGACAAGAGAAGCTATCATGAAGCTATCTAGTAATTAGAGAGTATTTTAGGCCCCAGAACGCATTAAGCATTCACATTCCTAGGAACTCCTAGCTTGGGAATCTACATATCAAATATATTAAAATATACCTGTTTTGCCTGTCATTTACTATCTCTTGCTATAAGACCCATGAAACATTGTTTCCATCAAGTTGAGACTTGTTAAGAATGTGTCCTCTTGGGGTTGGGGATTTAGCTCAGTGGTAGAGCACTTGCCTAGCAAGCTCAAGGCCCTGGGTTCCGGCCCCAGATCAGGGGGAAAAAAAAAAGAATGTGTCCTCTTATACTAATGAGCCATTTGAACTGAAGATGTCAGTTTGGCACATTTTATTAGTTTGTTACAGCTTCCACAGTAAGCACAGCAGCTTAAATCACTATTATTTATCGGTTACAATGCTGGAAGCCAGAAATTCAAAGATAGTTTTCATGAATTAAAATCAGTTGACTCCAGGGAGAGCCTCTCTTGTCTCTTGAAGCTTCTGAAAGTTGCCAGCACTCGTTGGCTTTGGCTGCTTCACTCCTGTCTTTACCTCTATCTCTACAGTGGCCCTCTTTTTGAGTATAAACTTTGAGGCAACCTGAGACTAGTCATGGGACGGAGACATGTAGTTTCCAAGAAGGCAATTCTATAATCCAATACTGTGTGCGGAAGCTTGCATTATTTCAAATCATTCCACACAGACAAGCAGAACTGTGGTAGGATAAATGATTTTTTATGATTACAAAATTGACCTATAGAGGCTGCACTTCATTTCGGCCACAACAAAGCAAGATAAATACTTACAGATAGCTACATAGATGAAGACATTTACAATCAATAACTCAGGAAACATAAGTAAATGTATATGCTATTTAGTGTTTGCTTAAAAATCATTATTGTCCTTATTGTTATTTCTTACTTAATTTTCATTTTATGTATATGGGTATGTCTGTGAACCACATTTGGGCATGCTGCCCTCAAAGGCCAGAAAAGTATGTTGGATTCTCTGGGTCTGGAGTTGGATATGAGCCATAAGCTGCCCTTTGGATGCTGGGAATTAGGGAATGCTCTTAAACATTGTGTCACCTCTCCAGCCCCTTATAATATTTTATATAGCAGCGTTTATTAACATTTACATAGTAAAACTGGTTATTAAGTGGGAGAAAGAAATAAGCTTGAGACATTCAATGTATTGTATCTGGTTAAAGTTTCTTAATCTCTCTGCCCACATGACAGTTTATTTTTTCTTATTTTTAACTCATCAGTACAATTTGGTTAATATTATTCTTTCTCATCGTATGTGTTTTCATGGCTACGAAACGTGTATTCATATATCAGTTATAAATCAATTCAAGGGAAGTCCCACACCCGCGGATCCCGGCCCGCAGCAGCTCTCTGCTCCCAAACCCCGTGGGAGAGAGACCTCACCGCCTGATCAGGTGGGCACTCCTGAGGCTGCAGAGTGGAGGAGACCACCAACACTGCCCACCCCTGCCCACATCCCTGGCCCAAGAGGAAACTGTATAAGGCCTCTGGGTTCCCGTGGGGGAGGGCCCAGGAGCGGCAGGATCCCTGCGCCTGAGACACCGCCAGAACCTGAAGGAAACAGACCGGATAAACAGTTCTCTGCACCCAAATCCCGTAGGAGGGAGAGCTAAACCTTCAGAGAGGCAGACACGCCTGGGAAACCAGAAGAGACTGCACTCTGTGCACATCCAGACGCCAGAGGAAAACACCAAACGCCATCTGGAACCCTGGTGCGCGGAGGCTCCCTGAAAGAGCGGCGCAGATCTTCCCGGTTGCTGCCGCTGTGGAGAGGACTTAGGCAGTACCCCACGAGCAAACTTGAGCCTTGGAACTGCAGGTAGGACCAACTTTTCCCCTGCAAGAAACCTGCCTGGTGAACTCAAGACACAGGCCCACAGGAACAGATGAAGACCTGTAGAGAGGAAAAACTACACGCCCGAAAGCAGAACACTCTGTCCCCATAACTGGCTGAAAGAAAACAGGAAAACAGGTCTACAGCACTCCTGACACACAGGCTTATAGGACAGTCTAGCCATGGTCAGAAATAGCAGAACAAAGTAACACTAGAGATAATCTGATGGCGAGAGGCAAGCGCAGGAACCCAAGCAACAGAAACCAAGACTACATGGCATCATCGGAGCCCAATTCTCCCACCAAAATAAACATGGAATATCCAAACACACCAGAAAAGCAAGATCTAGTTTCAAAATCGTATTTGATCATGATGCTGGAGGACTTCAAGAAAGACGTGGAGAACTCCCTTAGAGAACAAGTAGAAGCCTACAGAGAGGAATCGCAAAAATGCCTGAAAGAATTCCAGGAAAACATAAATAAACAAGTAGAAACCCATAGAGAGGAGACACAAAAATCCCTGAAAGAATTCCAGGAAAACACAATCAAACAGTTGAAGGAATTAAAAATGGAAATAGAAGCAATCAAGAAAGAACACATGGAAACAACCCTGGACATAGAAAATCAAAAGAAAAGACAAGGAGCTGTAGATACAAGCTTCACCAACAGAATACAAGAGATGGAAGAGAGAATCTCGGGAGCAGAAGATTCCATAGAAATCATTGACTCAACTGTCAAAGATAATGTAAAACAGAAAAAGCTACTTGTCCAAAACATACAGGAAATCCAGGACTCAATGAGAAGATCAAACCTAAGGATAATAGGTATAGAAGAGAGTGAAGACTCCCAGCTCAAAGGACCAGTAAATATCTTCAACAAAATCATAGAAGAAAACTTCCCTAACCTAAAAAAAGAGATACCCATAGGCATACAAGAAGCCTACAGAACTCCAAATAGATTGGACCAGAAAAGAAACACCTCCCGTCACATAATAGTCAAAACACCAAACGCACAAAATAAAGAAAGAATATTAAAAGCAGTAAGGGAAAAAGGTCAAGTAACATATAAAGGCAGACCTATCAGAATCACACCAGACTTTTCGCCAGAAACTATGAAGGCCAGAAGATCCTGGACAGATGTCATACAGACCCTAAGAGAACACAAATGCCAGCCCAGGTTACTGTATCCTGCAAAACTCTCAATTAATATAGATGGAGAAACCAAGATATTCCATGACAAAACCAAATTTACACAATATCTTTCTACAAATCCAGCACTACAAAGGTAGTGGTAAAGCCCAACATAAGGAGGCAAGCTATACCCTAGAAGAAGCAAGAAACTAATCATCTTGGCAACAAAACAAAGAGAAGAAAAGCACACAAACATAACCTCACATCCAAATATGAACATAACAGGAAGCAATAATCACTATTCCTTAATATCTCTCAACATCAATGGCCTCAACTCCCCAATAAAAAGACATAGATTAACAAACTGGATACGCAACGAGGACCCTGCATTCTGCTGCCTACAGGAAACACACCTCAGAGACAAAGACAGACACTACCTCAGAGTGAAAGGCTGGAAAACAACTTTCCAAGCAAATGGTCAGAAGAGGCAAGCTGGAGTAGCCATTCTAATATCAAATAAAATCAATTTTCAATTAAAAGTCATCAAAAAAGATAAGGAAGGACACTTCATATTCATCAAAGGAAAAATCCACCAAGATGAACTCTCAATCCTCATCTTCGGTTGGTTTATATACAAGTGTGCAATTTCTAGGCTTGAAAGTAAAATGATGCTATCTGGTGCTGGATAGAGGAGCCTTATTTTTTATTATGGCAGCTTGCTATTTTTGTAACATGGTGATTTGGTTGAACACAATAAAGTACAGAGTAGCCTTATTTTTTATTATGGCAGCTTGCTATTTTTGTAACATGGTGATTTGGTTGAACACAATAAAGTACAGTAGTAACTGATCTCCCCTTCTTCCTGGATGAGTGAGGAGATGATTAAATGTTGATGTCAGCATCCTTGAGCATATTCAGATGAGCTTCTGCTTCTGTTGAAAAGGATGCTGTGTTTGATTGTGGTCCGAAGCTTTGAAGCACTACTTGGCATCTCCTTCCTGGGAGGTCTCACTGTTTAAACATAACAGATTTGATAGCTTGTTGGTAAGGTGAGGTCCAGCTTGTCTCCACCAGGTCATCTTCATGTGAATCCGGTGGTTATACGGTTTTGTTCTAGGGATATTTCATTTTTTTAATAACGGTTTTAGCTGACATTCATGGAGAGAATGAATCCTTAGAACTGTGCCACTAGTGAAAGGAAATCCTGTCTAGAGTATGTTTCTTTACAAAGCTGTGTCACACCATCCTTTGGGCCCTCTGCTGGAAAAGTAGAATCAAGTCTCAAATAATGCCTTTTAAATTGTATCCTCTAGTATTATAGATGTAGGACAGTACTGTATCATACCTCTGTGGATGTAAAATAGCTTGTACCTGCTTTATGATACGTAGTAGTGACCGTGCTTTATCAGAGCTGTTTTTAATGATGTTGCTCAGAATGTTTTCTTTCCAGATGATGATTGAGAAGCTAATTAAAAAAAAATGGTGCCAGGTACCACAAGAGTAACAGAACTGTGCTGTTTTCTCGGGTTTTGTTTTTTTACTTTTTTTTTTTAATGGAGTGTGCTGGATGTCTCTACAGTTTTGTTCAGATGACTGCAGAACCTGGAAAAGCTGTTGCTGCTGTTGATGCATAACACACTGCTATTATTGGTCTTTTTATATAAATATAAAAATATATATACAGATATATAATTTGAATTTTTTGAAACTTTAGCTGTGCTGTCAACTTTGGATAAAAGTATCCCCGTTTACTGTGTTGAGTTGGCACTGTACAGAAATTAACAGCCATATTGGTCTAGAAATGTTGAACTTAAGTTTTTTCCATTTGTACAGGGGTAATACACTGTATTAAATATGTAAGGTCTTATCTACGTGGGTTTGATTACAAAAACTAATAAAGTATTCTCTAAATTTAAAAAAAATAAATAAATCAATTCAAATCCAAATATAAGTGCTGATCACAGGAGTGTCACCTGGTAGGATACTGTCTTCTCATTCAATAACAGCTTTGTTACCGCCACTTGGGGATGTCACAGTGGCTTCTCCTGCCTTTCTGTTCCACCATTCTTGAAAATCAACTTCACTACTGTAAAGTGATTGCTTTGGCTCCTGATATTAATATGCTTTTCATAGAGAGAAGATAGAAGGGTCAGCATAAAGGAGAATTCCTAGCTAGGTCTGACCCTTTAAAACCTGTCACATGTCTTAGAAGAGTCACAAGTAAATTCTTGTTAAGCCTTACTCGGGTGTTTGGCTCCCTTGACCTCAATCCAAGTTTCTCCCGTTTCTCAGTCTCTGTAGAGAAGTTCTAGGACAGGGGATCTCAGCCTTCCCAAGGCTTCAACCCTTTAACACAGTTCCCCGTGGTGTGTTGATCCCAACCATAACATTGTCTCACTGCTACTTCATAGCCTTCACTTTAATGCTGTGATGAATAGTAATGTAATTATCCAATCTGAAGGATATCTGATTATGGGACCCCTGTGAAAGAGTCATGCAATCCCAGGGGGGTCATTACTCACAGGCTAAGAATTGCTAGTTTAGGACAAAGGCATTGTAAACAGATTGGATAGAAGAAACAAAATGCTTGCCTTCTTCCTTTTCCTTGGCAGTCCTTAAACACCCCTGAGACTGCTTCCCTCTGCTGGGGGAAACCATACCAAAGTCTCATTTCATCATCTTAAAGTATAAGACCTCTTTATTGATTCTGAATGGAACTCATGTTCTAGGAACCTAGAAGCCCAAAATAAGAGTGGTCAACATGAACAGCATGCAAGGGAGAAAGAGTGTTCACACAAAATGTGGGAGAAGAGCAAACCCGAGGCAGTGCCTAGTTTATAGGAAATAGCAAATTTCGCTGGTTAGGAATTGCAGAACCTGCTAAACCTGGCAGGTAGAGTAATATCCAAGTAATTGAAGCATGAAGTCCACGAGGATTGCAACTGTGGGTTATCCTACGCAAACCCAGGAACGGTGTCCTTCCTGGAAATTACACATTATTTCAGCCCCTACTCTCCTGGAACCAGTTTCAAGACTGATACTGCTTTGTGAGCAATCTCGGATTATCCTCAGCCAAGCCTAGGCTTCCTCTGGCATCAGGGTTATTTCAAAACGTAGAATTCTAAACTGTTTTCTCTGGCTAATTTCATATATGGAATGTCTGTGTGCAGCAGAGCTCTGTGATCCGCACATCCCTATGGTGTTGTCACCTGAAGACAAAGAGAATGATACAGTCTTGGTACACTCGCATATCTCTGCAGAATTGCCTTCTACCGTAGCTTTTACAGGAACAGGCTTGTAGTGCTCACTGACCTGAATTTGGTGCCTTATATCCCTCAGACTCTACAACGTGCCTGTCGGAAAAGTACCTTTTCTACAAATCTTGTACTTGGCTTTCATGTTAATTCATGTGCCTAGCCTCAGTGAGAGAAAAATGTGACCAGGTCATTAAGGTTAATTCAGTGGTTCACATAAGTAGGTAGGTAGATAGATAGATAGATAGATAGATAGATAGATAGATAGATAGATAGGCAGGCAGACAGCAGACAGACAGAAAGGTAGAAAGATGGATGAATGGATGGATGGGTGAGTGGATGGATGGATGGACAGACAAATATAGATAGATAGACAGATAGACAGACAGATTCCCTTAAGTAAACTGCTTCTGCTCTCCCTAGGATACTCTATCTGGCATTTGCACAGCTCACACATCTTTCCAGTTGGTTTCCACTCTTAAAATCAGTCAGTGTGTGTGTGTGTGTGTGTGTGTGTGTGTGTGTGTGTGTATCCGTATGTCCATCTCCCATCCATCTGCGTGCTGGCTAGTGTTTTGTTAACTTGATACAAGCTACAGATATTTAGGGAGAGAAGCCTCAATTGAGAAAACTGCCTCCATGAGCTTTCTGGCAGGCAAGTCTTCCCGACATTTTCTTGATAAACAATTGATGTAGGAGGAACCAGTCCTCTGTGGGGAGTGCCAACCCTGGACAGGTGGTCCTGAGTTGTATGAGAAAGCAGGGTGAGCAAGTCACAGGAAACAAGCCAGTAAGTAGCATTTCTCTATGGTTTCTGTTCACGTTCCTGCCTCCAGGTTCCTGTCTGTCTTGTGTTTCTCCTCTGATTTCCTTCAGTAAAGGAGTATGACTTAGGGGTCATGAGATCCACCTCCCTCTGCTGCCTGAGTGCTAGGATTAACGGCATGCACCACCACTGCCTGGCTTCCCACCGTGCTTTTGGCCACTGTTTTATTACAACAATAAAACCTCCAATGAAGCCAGAGTGTTAAAGCCTTAGGAATCCCATAGCTAATTTTAAATGTTTAGTCCCCGTCTTTGACATGGGAACCAGTGTGAGAACAGGGCATGACCAGTACTTCACTCCTTCCTCATCAAGGTACCTTCTACTCCTGGCTTGCCTAGGTTTAACAGAAGGAGGAATTAAAGATGCACTGTTCTCTGCATGTGGTGATGACGTCCTCAGTGTTTCCTGTTTCTCCATATGGAAAGTATATGTACGTGCTGGCTAGATATGGTACCATCCCCGCTCCTTGAAACCTGTACTGGCTGGTTTTGTGTGTCAACTTGACACAAGCGGGAGTTATCACAGAGAAAGGAGCCTCAGTTGAGGAAATGCCTCCATGAAATCCAGCTGTAAGGCATTTTCTTAATTAGTGATCAATGGGGGAGGGTTCAGCCCATTGTGGGTGGTGCCATCCCTGGGCTGGTGGTCCTGGGTTCTATAAGAAAGTAAGCTGAGCAAGCCAGGGGAAGCAAGCCAGTAAGCAGCATCCCTCCGTGGCCTCTGCATCAGCTCCTGCTTCCAAGTTCCTGCCCTGAGTGAGTTCCTGCCCTGACTTCCTTTGGTGATGAACAGCAATGTGGAAAGGAATAGACCCTTTCCTCCCCAACTTGCTTCTTGGTCATGATGTTTTGTGCAGAAATACAAACCCTGACTAAGACCATACCCAACATTTCTTGGATGTGGTCTAGAAGCCATGTCCTCTACTAAGATAATATAAAATCTTTTCCACTTATTTGCCTCACAACTATGAAGTAAGGTACTAGTCCATCGTACAGGTGAACCAACTTGGTTTTGGTTGAAGTTCCCACCCAAAGTCACACGACTGACAAGCATCTGAATCTAAATTCAAAGCTTAGTTGAGAGGCAAGAAGCTAACCACTGGGCTTTCTCGTCACTCTTTCATGGCCTTCTGCAGCCATGTTGTTTTTGACCTAGGAAACCATTCCTTCAGATCCAGAGGTGGCCTAAAAGCGTCATACCTATCTGCTCGTGTGTCTAGCTCTTTCAACACTGTTCTGGGTGATGGGTTGCATGATGGAGGTGGGGAGGTCTGCTCAGGGGAAAGTGTTGCTAATCTGGCTTATCTTGGAAAAGCTTGCTGACCCTTGTCCTGGATGACTCATGAAGTTGACTCCCACTCTTGCCCCATTTGTAGTGTGTTTGCTGCTCTAGGGATGCTAACGGTAGAATGGTGGGAAGTGCATGCTGATTCCCAAGTTCTAATAGCTCTCAGATGAGCCTGTGCTATGAACACCCCAAACAGTCATGAAACTGCCTGAAGTCATGAAAAGACTTCTTTCGACTTATAAAATGGGAATTTAATGTTTTAAAGCTAAACGATGGTATAGATTTTTTTTTTAAAAGTGGGTTTTAAATTATTATTGGATGATAATTGAACTCTTCAAAATGTCTGCCTTCCTATGTAGAAAACATAGGATAGTAATATACCTAGGATTAGCATGAGAATTACTTGTATTATACCCAGCACATAGAAAATGTTAAGTAAGCATTTCCAGTAGAAGCACTCACAGAGCTGTGTCTGTGCTCAGGTTCCTGGGATTCTCCTCACTACCTGTCTTTATACACAGACCCAACTCTGATGGATCATTCTAAAGAATGTCAGCTATCTTCTTGAAATCTCGAATGGCGTCTTGGGTGGGCTGTTGGTAGTGGGTACATAGGAGAAAAGAAAAACTTATTCAACTATTCGAAGCTTAATTCATGCTCTGAAATGCAAGATATTAAGAAACACACATAGAATTCACAGGTGCTTTCTTATACCAAACTGACCTCTTTTGCATAAATGACACTGTCTAGTCAACCAGAGACTGATGGATTCCAACATGTACCAACTGTCACTCGGTGGCTACTGGTACCAGCTAGTCTTGATGCTCAGCTCCCTCAGTCCAGGGGCCCGTGTTCTAGACTAAATGGAGAAAGCTGGAGGGATGCTATGTGCAAGTGGAAGTCTAAGAGGAAAGTCCAGATCTCAGGACCCTTGTACTGAGCGAGGTGAGAATAAAGCATGCTCAGTTAAGACCTTCAATTTTAAAATAACCGTGAAAAAGAGGTACCACTAGATAATATATACTGAAAGTGTGACCGTGTTTGGTGATGACAGTTTGGGTTTCCTGGCGGATCTGACAGAAGGCAGGATGGTACCTCAGCAGAATGGGCAGGAACTAACACAGCTGATGCCGATGAGGCCAGGGTCTCCTCATTTGCATGAGCTCCCTTTAGCTCCTCCCCGATTTTATATATTTCATATATGTGCATCGTCTATGGTTAAAGGGTCCCAGAACCACAGAAGCTTCTGCCCTCTCCAGCCTGACTGAACCCCAGGTGTGAGTTACAGTTAGCAGGAGGAGGAGGGGCAGACGAAGGAGGAGTGAGTGGAAGAAGTTGGTCCTTGTGGGAGACTCAACGATGAAGTTAAGATCCCAAATGTTAATGTGGGCTGTGGGACGATTCCTAGGCTACACTGAGATGAAGTTTACCTTTATAAACAATACGGCTTGCATGACTTTATTCAGAAGTCCAGGAAACAGGGCAATATTACCTGTGGGCGGACAGAACAAAAGACAAGGTTCTTGTGAACAGGAGACGGAGAATGAGAGGTCAAGAGTTCACATGTACAGAGACACAGAAGATGTCTATGGAGTGTGCAACGTCCCCTCAATCTTTGGAGACACTGGGTTCTTACACTGTATAATTGGGTTTCCTCTTCCCGGGATTTACATTCCGAAGAAGACAGTTCTCATGGGAAAGTGCTTGGCATCCATCGGTGCTTGCTTGGTACTTGGGATCCATCCTTAAATGCAACAAAAGTGACCAGATTAACCCTCATCCCCAGGTAATAGAGTCTGATGGGGTAAACTGAGCCAAGACCAGCTGAGAACACCAATGAATAGTACTCATCTCTGTGTACAGAGATCAGTCATCCGGGCAGACAGAAATTAACAAACCGGAAGATGGCCGAGGGCAATGGTTAATCGGGAACGCCATTGTGAAGTAGGAAATAAATAACCTTTGACATTTCCTGAAAAAGAACCAATGTCTGAAAGTCAGCTTGGCACCTTAGCTTTGCATACCTACCAGGAAGCACCAGGGGCAATTAATTTAAAGATAAACAAGATTTATTTTTGCTCCTAGGAAACTCTAGACCCAGATCGAATGGCCCCATTTGACTTGGACTTCTGGCAAAGGCAGCCTCTTGCCATAAGGGTGGTGGTGATCCGACTTGCCACGAGCCAAGAAGGAAGGAGAAAAAGAAGGGAAGTAACAAGTTCTTGTGGTCTACCTCAGGGGCATGTTTGCAACAACCCAAAGACCTTTTAGGAAGCTTCAGGCCTGAAAGCTTAACTTCCATGGTGCTGAGGTATCTGATCTTTAGCACATTGGTCTTTATCTGAACCTAAGCATACCACCCCAGGCCCAATCTCCTGTAAAATTATCCCTGATGCTCATCAATTATGTTGTGGGCAAGCGCCTGTTGCTGCATTTCTGGAGTAGTCTTTTGTTTGTTTGTTTGTTTCCTTGCTTATGAAGATTTTCGTCTCTTGAGCAGAAAAGAAAGTGGCATAGACAGTCCCTGAAAGAGTTCATTGTACGAGGCAAACATTTCATAAACGAAAAGGTCAATGACAAGCGGTTTGTCCACTGGGGGGCGCTGCAGTCTTTGAGTTCCTCTGCATCCAGTGAGGTCTCTCCCTCGCAGTACCCAGGAAAGCCCCTGAAGAAATTTCTCCCCAAGGTGAGCTGGAAGCTCTCAGGATGTGAAACACTTCTCAACCTGATCACAGAACTAACTACTCAGGTCTCACGGAGAGAGAGAGAGACCCTGCAGAAATCCCCTTTCCACACAGTTGTTTTTTTTTTTTTTTTTCAAGCATGGGTAGATCAGCAACTAAAATTAGAGGCCTTTTAAAAATATTGTTGGTGAACAAGGAAATGATAGCTCTCCAAGGTGATGCTCCAGTTTCTCTGATATGATTGCTACACATTGTAGACTTCTATCAAAATGGTAGATCGTAACCAATAGATATGTATAATTAGCATGACTGACATAAAATTAATACTTTAGACAATTAAAAACACCAACAAATATAAAGAAAAGAGAGGGGAATGGTGGTGAAATCTTTGCTTGGTAAATCCTTCTCCAAAGCTGACGTCCAACACTCTATTCTCTCCTTGCTTGCTAGACTTCAGACACTTGGAAGGTTTGCCGGAGTTCCATCCCGGACAGGGATGGATGAGGTGTGTGGGTTTGTTGATGTTTGCTTGGTATTTTTAGCTCAGAGTTAGCAGAAGTAGAGTCATGGCAGGTTGGCTTTTATTGAGGGTGACATTTCACATCTCTCCTGTCAAACTCTTTCTCTGGGAGAATCCATTTGTCTCAGCTGCTATAGTGGCTGCCCTGGCCCTGTTGCCGGGACTGTTGCCGGACCCTGGCATCTCATATGGTGGGACTCACTGTGGCCAGGAGCCTTTGTACTCCCTAAAAGGTTTGCTGTGTAGGCTGCTAAACCTAGAAATTAAAGGCTTTAATTGTAAGTTAAGTCGCTCTCGTGAGTTTCTGAAGGATGCGGGATTTTTCCATTTTACTGCCTGCTGCTTAATTATTTATGGGTCTCCTTGGGTAGGCTCAGGATATAATGCAGGAAGCATATCTTCCTCCAGGTCCATGAACACCTTCATTCTTATAACACTGGGCTGCAAAGGTGCCCCCCACCCAAAGCTTTATTTATAGTAAGGCAAAATAGATAAATAGTCTGTCTGTTCTGTGTTTTATGAAGAAGGTATCTGCATGTATACACGCCTGTGTGCACATGCCTATGTAACACGGACATATGCTATTGCATGTCCAGTTCTGTCTAGAGACCTGTGGAGGGCTCTCAGCCCCACATCTCCAGTATTCGTTGAGAAATGGGAGCAGAGTTTGTTTCCTTTCTTGTCTGGCATCGTTGAGAAGAGCCTATCGGTACCCATACAGTGTCCTTTAATGAGCTTCACTAAAGCCTCAGGTTAATGACGCACAAATCTTATTCGGGGAACTGGATAGAGGAATCCCTAACCCAGGGAAAGGAGATGAGAACACTAATGGAGGAGATGGCCCCCTGAGGAACCAGGGCTACTGTGATCTCCACAGGACTTAACTGGGCTGAGCAGCCCACAGAGGAGCTGTGATTGCCTTCTCTCCTGTCCAACTCAGCTACTCCCTCATACGCCTCCCCCTTCTACCATAGTCTGTCCCTTTCTATCTTAGGAGCATGAAACCAAGCTGAGGGAGACGACCGTGGATAGGTTCCCCCTGATCTTGTCTCTGCCATTTTGTTTTGACACAGTCTCCGAGTTTCCTATCAATCACGGTGAGTGGTTACTAAAGGTCTGTTTTCATATTCCATATAGATCCCCTCCCCTCAGCACAGACACTTTGTCTTTCCCTTGTCATTTTTGTTCCAATATTATCACTTCTGCTTCAGGGACTGTGAATGTCTTTAACAGAGTCATGGAAAGGCCACACACACAGATGGAGAAAAAAGATAAGTGTTGACGTAGTGTGCCGGGGGTAAAGGCATTTAAGTATGTGTGTGATGCTGTGGACCCAGGGTCACTTCGTGAAGTGAACTATAAATAAATTAAGTTTTTAAAAAGTTTCTGATTTCCATTTCTGGTGACAAATCTGAACAGACATTCCGAACCTCTTCCTTGGGGAAAACCGTAATCTATAATTGTTGGGGGGGAGGGTGGCAAGGGGGGGAGGATGGGGAGGGGAACGCCCATAAAGAAGGGGAGGGGGGAGGGGGATGTTTGCCCGGAAACCGGGAAAGGGAATAACACTCGAAATGTATATAAGAAATAATCAAGTTAATAAAAAAAAAAGAATAACATTGACAAGTTATATTGCTGAGATAGAAAGTGAGTGAGAATTACAGATATGAGAAGTGGGTGTTGATTGACTTCAACTGGCCCGTAGCATCTTCTATAAACAAAACCAAGAAAGTGCCCAAAGCAAACACCCCACAATGGCGGAGGAGGCCAACCTCTGCAGTTGAACTTAGAATGATTTAAATGATAAAAAATACACAACGTGCTATTGGATTGTAACTCAAAGTACAAAATAAGTATCCGTGAGTGTGTACTGGTGAGAATAACCACAGGAATGAACAGGAGAACAAAGGGACAAGGTAGTGTTTATAGAGAACAGTCCCAAAAAGTATCTACAATTATGGAGACCCCCACCCAGAAAAGGTAGAGCAGAAACCCCACTGTTTCTGAGTGGTGAGTGTGGATGGCTTCCTTGAGCCCCGTGGAGGGGAAGGAAAAAGGACTGTTAACGTGATGGAGGCAGGGTCAATGCTGGCCATAATTCTGGCGATATGTCCTCTAGTGTGACATAAGACAGGCCTCCCTTCATCAAGAGAAAACTATCAGACAAACTCCAGTTAAGAAATGTCCAGCAAAATATCTGACTAATAATTCTCTATAAAAATGTGAAGCTCGGAAAAGTCAGAAAGACTCTGAGAATCCATCCCAGTCAGGAGGAGACTAATGGGTGGCACGATGACAAACGTTTTTGTGGAATCTAATCATAGCACAATATATATTACTATAATAATAGATAATACATATAATTCCCAAATATTAGAATAAATCACAACATTTGAAAATATCGATGTAGCATTCTGTGTGAAACCTTAAAATCGAAAAGGACGCTAGATTAAAAACAGAGCGTCCGAATTAAGTATTGATCTTAGTTCATTGTAATTCACACACATGGGTGCCATCCTCGTAATAAATGTATCAAAGTGAGACATTCACCTGGTGGAAAATGAGTGTGAGAGTTAGAGACTCCTCATTGCCTGTAAATGTTCTATAGATTTAAAACTATTAAAATAGTTATCTTGAGAGCTCCAATCAACTTCTAAATGGGTGAAATCAACCACTGTCAGTGCACGCTCACATTCGATAATGTGGGTATTTTAGGAAAATATTTAAAAGTTAAATATCCAATTCTGGATATTGGAGAGATGGGAGGAACTGATGTGGGGATGCTGCCCTGGGTTCACATGAAGGCTTTCCGAGACAGAAACCAATGTTTCTGTTTCTGCCCTTTCACACAAGGAGGGCTGGAGGCAGGAGGGGAGGTGGGAAGCTTGAGTAGCATCACCTCCCCATGTGGTGAGACTTGGAAGCCTATCTCACCAGCCCAACCTCGCAGCCGCTGCACAGGCCAATATGGAGCTGTGTTGGCGAAGACTGTAGGAATTTAAAGACAAAGTCAAGATCCCCCGTTTCCCCAACTAAAATAGATTCCAGGAGATGAATTGCTAGCTTGTGACGAATGCTTTCCTTGCTTTTGTTTGTACGGCAGGAATGTCGAAGGAATTTGCCAAGAAGGCTAGAGGGAGCAGATAACGAACGGAGAGAGAGTGGGGAGAAAGGATGCTCATGAAAATCCTCAGCGGTGGTTGGGATTTTGCTGCAGAGGCTTCCGTAGAGAGGAAGCCAGAGATGTGCCTACTGCAAAGAAAACTGGACTTGGTGGATGTTTCTCTATTTTTTCCTGCTTGTTCATAACCTAAACTCAGGAACTCAGGAACGCTTCAGGTCAATGGTTCTCCACCCTAATGCTGGGACCCTTTATTAAAGTTCTTCATGTTGTGCTGACCACCCCCCCCCACCATAAAATTATTTCATTGCTACTTTAGAGGTATAATTATGCTATTGTTTTTTCTTTTCCTTTCATTAGATATATTTCTTTATTTACATTTCAAATGTTATTCCCTTTCCTGGTTTCCTGTCCATAGCTCTCCTATCCTCTCTCCCTTCCCCATACAGGGGTTCCTACCCCCATCCACGGCCATTAACGCTCCCCCCCAACATTCCCCTGCACTGGGGGTCCAACCTTGGCAGGACCAAGGGCTTCCCCTTCCACCAGTGCCCAAAAAAGATATCCTCTGCTACATATACAGTTGGAGCCCTGGGTTAGTCCATGTATTGTCTTTGGGTAGTGGTTTAGTCCCTAGAAGCTCTGGTTGGTTGGCATTGTTGTTTTTGTGGAGTTGCAAGCTCCTTCAGCTCTTTCAATACTTCCTCTAATTCCCCCCAAGGGGGTCCTGTTCTCAGTTCAGTGGTTTGCTGCTAGCAGTCACCTCTGTATTGGACATGCTCTGGATGTGTCTCTCAGGAGAGACCTATATCCAGTCCCTTTCAGGATGCACTTTCTAGCTTCATCAATCTTATCTAGTTTTGGTGGCTGTATATATATATGTGGGTCAGGCTCTGAATGGCCATTCCTTCAGTCTCTGCTCTAAACTTTGCCTCCATGTCCCTTCCTATATTTTGTTCCCCCTTTTAAGAAGGAGTGGGAGCATCCCCATTTTGGTCATCCATCTTCTTGAGCTTCCTATGGTCTGTGGATTGCATCTTGGGTAATTCAAGCTTTTGGGCATACCTGTGTATTTTCCTGTGATTGGGTTACCTCACTCAGGATGATATTTTCCAGTTCCAACCATTTGCCTACGAATTTCATAAAGTAATTTTTTTGATAGCTGAGTAATATTCCATTGTGTAGATGTACCACAATTTGTGTATCCATTCCTCTGTTGAAGGGCATCTGGATTCTTTCTAGCTCTGGCTATTATAAATAAGGCTGCTATGAACATAGTGGAGCATGTGTCCTTGTTATATGTTGGAACATCTTTTGGGTGTAGTCCCAAGAGTGGTATAGCTGGGTCCTCAGGTAGTACTGTGTCCAGGTTTCAGAGGAAATTCCAGACTGATTTCCAGAGTGTTTGTACCAGCTTGCAATTCCTCCAACAATAGAGGAGTGTTCCTCTTTCTCCACATCCTCACCAGCATCTGATGTCATCTGAGTTTTTGATCTTAGCCATTCTGACTGGTGTGAGGTGAAATCTCAGGGTTGTTTTGACTTGCATTTCCCTGATGACTAAGAATGTTGAACATTTCTTTAGGTGCCTCTCAGCCATTCAGTATTCCTCAGCTGAGAATTTTTTGTTTAGCTCTGTACCCCATTTTAATAGGGTTATTTGGCTCTCTACAGTCTAACTTCTTGAGTTCTTTGTATATTTTGGATATTAACCCTCTATCAGATGTAGGATTGATGAAGATCTTTTCCCAATCTGTTGGTTGCCATTTTGACCGAATGACAGTGTCCTTTACCTTACAGAAGCTTTGCAGTTTTATGAGGTCCCATTTGTGGATTCTTGATCTTAGAGCATAATCCATTGGTATTTTGTTCAGGAAATTTTTCCCAGTGCCCATGTGTTCAAGGCTCTTCCCCACTTTTTTTTCTATTAGTTTGAGTATATCTGATTTGATGTAGAGGTCCTTGATCCACTTGGACTTAAGCTTTGTACAGGGTGATAAGAATGGATTGATCTGCATTCTTTTACATGCTGACCTCCAGTTGAACTAGCACCATTTGTTGAAAATGGTTTTGGCTCCTTTGTCAAAGATCAAGTGTATGTGTTCATTTCTGGGTCTTCAATTCTGTTCCACTGATCTATCAGCCTGTCTCTGAACCAATAACATACAGTTTTTATGACTACTGCTCTGTAATACTGCTTGAGGTCAGTAATGATGATGTCCCCAGAAGTTCTTTTATTATTGAGTATAGTTTTTTGCTATCCTGGATTTTTTGTTATTCCAAATGAATTTGCAAATTGCTCTATCTCTATATAAAGAATTGAGTAGGAATTTTGATGGGGATTGCATTGAATCTGTAGATTGCTTTTTGGAAAATGACCATTTTTGCTATATTAATCCTGCCAATCCATGAGCATGGGGGATCTTTCCATCTTCTGAGATCTTATTCAATTTCTTTCTTCAGAGACTTGAAGTTCTTGTCATACAGATCTTTCACTTGCTTGGTTAAAGTCACACCAAGATATTTTATATTATTTGGGACTATTGTAAGGGTGTCATTTCCCTAATTTCTTTCTCAGCCTGTTTATCCTTTGAGTAGAGGAAGGCTACTGATTTATTTGAGTTAATTTTATACCCAGCCACTTTTCTGAAGTTGTTTATCAGGTTAAGTAGTTCTCTAGTGGAACTTTTGGGGTCACTTAAGTATACTATATCATCTGCAAATAGTGATATTTTGACTTCTTCCCTTCCAATTTGTATCCCTTTGACCTCCTTTCATTGTCTGATTGCTCTGGCTAGGACTTCAAGTACTATATTGAACAAGTAAGTAGGGAGAGAGTGGGCAGCCTTGTCTAGTCCCTGATTTTAGTGGAATTGCTTCAAGTTTCTCTCCATTTAGTTTGATGTTAGCTATTGGCTTGCTGTGTATTGCTTTTACTATGTTTAGGTATGGGCCTTGAATTCCTGATCTTTGCAGGATTTTTATCATGAAGGGGTGTTGAATTTTGTCAAATGCTTTCTCAGCATCTAATGAAATGATCATGTGGTTCTTATCTTTGAGTTAGTTTATATACTGGATTACATTGATGGATTTCCATGTATTAAACCATCCCTGCATCCCTGGGATGAAACCTACTTGGTCATGATGGATGATCATTTTGATGTGTTCTTGGATACGGTTTGCAAGAATTTTATTGAGTATTTTTGCGTTGGTATTCATAAGGGAAATTGGTCTGAAGTTCTCTTTCTTTGTTGGGTCTTTGTGTGGTTTTGGTATAAGAGTAATTGTGGCTTCATCAAAGGAATTCGGTAGTGCTCCATCCATTTCTATTTTGTGGAATAGTTTGGACAGTATTGGTATGAGATCTTCTCTGAAGGTCTGATAGAATTCTGCACTAAACCCATCTGGTCCTGGGCTCTTTTTGGTTGAGAGACTTTTAATAATTGTTTCTATTTCTTTAGGAGTTATGGGTTTGTTTAGATGGTTTATTTGTTCCTTAATTAACTTTGGTACCTGGTATCTGTCTAGAAAATTGTCCATTTCCTGCAGATTTTTCATTTTTGTTGAATACAGGCTTTTGTAGTAGGATCTGATAATTTTTTGAATTTCCTCAGATTCTGTTGTCTCCCTTTTCATTTCTGATTTTGCTAATTTGGATACACTCTCTGTGACCTCTGTTTAGTCTGGAAGTCTCTAATTTCTTTCTTTATTTCTTCCTTGACCAAGTTGAGTAGAGCATTGTTCAACTTCCATGTATATGTGGGTTTTCTGTCATTATTGTTGTTATTGAAGACCATCCTTAGTCCATGGTGATCTGATAGGATGCATGGGATTATTTCTATCTTCCTGTATCTGTTGAGGCCTCTTTTGTGATCAATTATATGGTCAATTTTGGAGAAAGTAACATGAGGTGCTGAGAAGAAGGTGTATCCTTTTGTTTTAGGATGGAATGTTCTATAAATATCTGTTAAGTTCATTTGGTTCATAACTTCTGTTAGTTTCTCTATGTCTCTGTGTAATTTCTGTTTCCATGATCTGTTCATTGATGAGAGTGGGGTGTTGAAATCTCCTACTATTATTGTGTAAGGTGCAATGTGTGATTTGTGCTTTAGTAAGGTTTTTTTTTTAATGTATGTAGGTGCCCTTGCCTTTGGAGCATAGATATTTAAGATTGAGAGTTCATCTTGGTGTATTGATGAATATGAAGTGTCCTTCCTTATTTTTTTCTATGACTTTTGGTTGAAAATCAATTTTATTTGACATTAGAATGGCAACTCCAGTTTGTTTCTTTGGGCCATTTGCTTGGAAAGTTGTTTTCCAGCCACTTACTCTGGGGTAGTGTCTGTCTTTGTCTCTGAGGTGTGTTTCCTGTATGCAGCAAAATGCTGGGTCCTCTTTACGGATCCAGTCTGCTAATCCATGTCTTTTTATTGGGGGAATTGAGTCTGTTGATGTTGAAAGATATTAAGGAATAGTGATAGTCGCTTCCTGTTATTTTCATTGTTAGAGGTGGAATTGTGTTCGTGTGTTTCTCCTTTGGTTTCATTGTAAGGAGAATATATTCTTGCTTTCTGTATGGCATAGTTTCTCTCCTTGTATTGGAGTTATCCAGCTATTATCCTTTGTAGGGCTGGATTTGTAGAAATTGTGTAAATTTGGTTCTGTCATGGAATATCTTGATTTCTCCATCTATGTTAATTGAGAGTTTTGCTGGATATAGTAGCCTGGGCAGACATTTGTTTTCTCTTAGGGCCTGCATGACATCTGCCCAGGATCTTCTGGATTTCATAGTCTCTGTTGAGAAGTCTGGTGTAATTCTTATAGGTCTGCCTTTATATGTCACTTGACCTTTTTCCCTTACTGCTTTTAATATTCTTTCTTTGTTTTGTGCATTTGGTGTTCTATTATGTGATGGGAGGAATTTCTCTTCTGGACCAATCTATTTGGAGTTCTGTAGGCTTCTTGTATGTTTATGGGCATCTCTTTCTTTAGGTTAGGGAAGTTTTCTTCTATAATTTTGTTGAATATATTTATTGGCCCTTTAAGTTGGGAGTCTTCACTCTCTTCTATACCTATTATCCTTAGGTTTGATCTTCTCATTGTGTCCTGGATTTCCTGGATGTTTTGGGCTAAGAGCTTTTTGCATTTTACATTGTCTTTGACAGTTTTGTTATTCTTTTCTCTGGTTCCTTCTGCCCCTGTGATTTTCTCTTCTATCTCTTGTATTCTTTTGGCGATGCTTGTCTCTATGACTCCTGATCTCTTCCTTAGGTTTTTTATTTCCAGGATTGTCTCCCTTTGTGCTTTCTTTATTGTTTCTATTTCTATTTTTAAATTCTGGACGGTTTTGTTCAATTCCTTTGCTTGTTTTGTTGTGTTTTCCTATAATTCTTTCAGGGATTTTTGTGTTTCCTCTTTAAGGGCTTCTACTTGTTTACTTGTGTTATCCTGCATTTCTTTAAGGGAGTTCTTTATGTCCTTCTTAAAGTCCTCCATCATTATCATAAAATGTGATTTTGAATCTAAACCTTGCTTTTCTGGTGTGTTTGGATATCCAGTATTTTCTTCGGTGGGAGAACTGGGCTCTGATGATGCCAAATATTCTTGCTTAAGAATATTTCTGTTGCTTAAGTTCCTACACTTGCCTCTAGCCATCAGTTGTCTCTGGTGTTTGCTTCTCTTGCTATTTCTGACAGTGACTTGACCCTGCTGTAGGCCTCTGTGTCAGCACTCCTATAAAACTGTTTTCTTGTTTTCTTTCAGCTGGCTCTGGGACCAGGTGCTCTGATCTCAGGTGTGTAGGTGCTCCAGGTGACTGTCTTTCAGCTCTAGGTGCAGGCAGGAATCAGATGGCTCCTGCCCCTGACTGCTCTTAGGTCCTTGCACCTGGGGTGCCAGCTGGCACTAGGTGAGTCCCTCTTGGGTGGGGAATGTGGGCAGAGGGTAGTCTCCTCTGATTTCTCAGGAGTGTCCACACTTCTGAGGGTCCAGCTCTCTTCCCCCATGGGATTTGAGTGCAGGGAGCTGTTTGACCTGTTCAGTTCAGTTCTAGGCACAGACCAGAACTGCAGGTTCAGGCAGCTGACTGTTCCTATATTCCTATGTCCAGAGGCACTATGCAGTTTCCTCTTGGACCAAGGATGTGGGCAGAGGTAGGCAGAAGTGATAGTCTATCCTGCGGTCTCAGGATGTCTGCACTTCTGGGTGTTCAGCTCTCTTCCCCATTGGATTTGGGTGCAGGGAACTGTGGGATGGTATTTGTTCGGTTCTGGGCACAGCCAGCCCTATTTTTTAAATTTATTTATTTTTATTCTTTAATCCTTTTTAATAATCCAGACTTCATCCCCCTCCTGGTCTGCCGCCAAACTGTGCTCCCCATCACATATACCCCTCCATCTCCAAGAGGATGCCCCCCGACACATACACCCTTACCAGGCCTCCCCATTCCCTGGGGCCTCAAGTCTCTCAAGAGTTAGTGCATCTTCTCTCACTGAGTCCAGAGCAGGCAGTCCCTTTGTGTATGAGTCAGAGGCCTCATATCAGCTGGTATGTGCTGCCTGGTTGATGGCTCAGTGTCTGAGAGATCTCGGAGGTCCAGGTTTGTTGAGACTGCTGGTCTTCTTTATAGGGTTGCCCTCCTCCTCAGCATCTTCCAGTTTTCTCCCAATTACAACACAGGGGGCTCTGGCTTCTCTCCATTGGTTAGGTGCTATTAATCTGTATCTGATAATAGCTGCTTGTTGGACCTTTTAGAGGGTAGCCATGCTAAGAATTTTGCTATTGTTATGAATCATAATGTAAATATCTGTGTCTTCTGATGGTCTCAGGTCACCCCTGTGGAAGGGATTTAGATATAACTGACGCATCAAGGCTGAAAGATAAGAAGGCAGCACACTGTACCGAGATTGGGTACCCAAGGAAAGGCACAGATGGGTGAGCTTGCTGCTCTGTTGTTTCTTTGCCCCCTTTATCCCAGATTGATACTGGAAGAAGCTGGTAGCCCAGGAATATGGATGAAAGTGCCAAACCACAAAACCAATCTGCAGGCTCCAGCTGCAGCCTGTGCTCTACTCAAAGGTACAGGAAGTAGGCATCTGAGCAACCCAGCACTTTTGGACAACAGCCATGCTCCCCCTCAGCCAAGCAGGGAGGGTGGAGTCCCTCTGACAACCAAGACAGAGTGTGGAGTTATACTTATGACAAACCCCTAAATTATAACGAATAAAACACACAGACGTTATATACACAATGCTATACAATTCTGACTCAAAACTCAGAGAAGATCCAGGTAAATGGAGAAATGGCATCATCATGCATTGGAAGACTCTAGAGAACATAGATTCTAATTTTCTCAAAGCTGATGTCAAGGCCTTTTTTTTTTAATGTGACGAAATAAAATATAATACCATAATGTAGACGGTGAATAAGTCAACCCAAGAGAAAAAAAAAAGAGTTCGAAGAGTAGGCACAAGTATCAAGACCCACTCATCCCCACACTGAGGAGTCCCATACAGACACCAAGCTGATGGTTATAACATATATGCAGAGGACGTGGTGCAGACGCATGCTGGCCCTGTGCTTGCTGCTCCTATCTCTATGAACTCAAATGCACCTTGCTTAGCTGATTCAGTGGGCCTTGTTCTCCTGGTGTCTATCCCCTCTGACTCTTACCATACCCTCTTCTGTGGAATTGAGGGGAGGGATTTAATGGAGACACCCCATATAGACCCTCCTCTTGATGTCTGGCCACAGGTCTCTGCATCTGTCCTCACCTGCTGCCCGAGGAAGCTTCTTGGATGACGATTGGTTATGGCAATTTTCTCAAAACTGATGTCAAGATTTAATATAATTCTTGTCACAAGTCAGAAAGATTTTATTTTTTAGACATTGATGATATTGTTCTAGATTTATATAGGGAGGCAAAAAAAAAATCCCCCACTGGAATATTTAAAATTATATCAAAGAAGAGAAGTAAAGGGAAAAGTCATTCTGCTTAGTTCACATTATGTAGGTTTAGTAGCCCACCTATGTAGCACTAAGGGGACGGACACAAGGACAAACAGAGGAAGTGGCAAACCTTAGAAAACCACATGCGAAGATGTTGGATTTTCTTGTTTTATTGCAGTAAAATGCATATGAGACAAAAATCTGGCACGTTAACTATATTTACATTTGGTCGATGATGCTAAATGCTTTTAGTGTGTTATCTCTCCACCATCCAGCCCCTGGCTCTTGTCAATCCCATTTCACAGTGATTCCGCGTGTTCCCTACGCAAGATCCCAGCCATCACAGCTCTGCTCTCTGTGGCCAAGCTGACTGCTCTGGCTTCACACGGTGGAAACCTAAGTACCCACTGGGGATTTCCTTGCTTCACACAACAGAGTCCTACAGATCTGTCCAGGTTGTAACACATGTCAGAATTCCCTGTTAAAGGCTGAGTAATGCTCTACCATGCATACACCTCACATCCAGTTCTTGTGTTGGTGGACAGGTAGTTTCTGCCTTTTGGTGAAACTCTGAGAAGGACTTAGAAGTTTCCTATGAATATGGGAGAACAAAATCAGACTGTGCCTCCCCATAGAAATACTCACAGAACTGCGGCCTCTCTTTTTATGCCAATTCTATTACTAAGGCTTTGAGAAATGCTATTCTGCTGTTCACTGTGCCTGCATCATTTTGCAGTTGCTGCCAACGATGCCCAGGGTTAAGATTCCCTCTCCTCATCTGTTTGGGGCAAATATGTACCCTTTGAACCAACTGACTTTGCGACAATAACATCACTTTTTGTTTCTTTGGTACTTTCCCAACTCTATTCCGTATTCATTGTTCTCCCACTGTAATAGCCACAACACTGACTAAAATCTTACAGCTTGAAGGGTCCAGGCTGGGGCCATGATGATATGTCCTTTCTCCCAACCTCAGCTGTTGTATAAGCATCAGGAATGATGTCCCTGATCTCTTTTTCTCCATGGGCAGAAGTTATAGCAACCTGAGCAGTTTCTTACGGGGCGGTTACAGGTTTAGACTGCTTTGTACGTGCAGCCGTTACAGCATCAGCATCCAACGTCACAGCTCTCCTGGCTTCTACTGAGCACAGAGACTGATCTTCACCACGCCTTCTTCAGCTGAGGAGGTGGTAGAGCCATCTCCCTTCATAGACATACTAGTGGAGACGTAATCCACATCGGTAGCTGCTTCAGAAGCTAGATATGCACCGGCTGTGACAAACGGCCATTGCTTCCACAGACGTGTCCCCATAAAAATATATGTTCCCCCAACACCCTATACACCAGCGTTCCTAACAGCTTTGAGACAGTCCAGATGTCCTTTGCCAAGAACGCAGTGGAACAAATGTCGGTGCAGCCACATTGTGGGACACCACTCAGTGATGAGAAGCATGGAACTGGTACACACTACAGCTCGGATGAAAGCCAGTCTCAGAAGATTGCAGCCCTCCGTTTTTACGATAACATTCTTGAAATAACAGAATTAGAGGCATTTAGAAGAGAGTAATGATTGCCAAGTGAGAGAAGGTTAAACAGGGGCTATGGGGTGCATGCAAAAGGGAAAGGAGGGGGCTGTTCGGGGGTCTCAATGGTATGAGCTTCCTGCATCTAAATTTCTCTTGCTTCGTGGTTCTGAGTTTAATGTTATACTGAGGCTTTGCAAAATGTTTCCTTTTGCATCTATGGGAAAAGAGCACACAGCATCTCTGTGTCATTTTCTACAGGTGCGAATTAACTTGTAATTATCTGAAAGCAAACGCTTAATGGGATGACTAGTTTTTAAAACGGAAGAATTACTTATTGTGTTAATTTGCCAGCAGCAAGAAATAGTAAATATATTTAATATTCTTGCTATTGTGATAGGATGTTCAGATTCATTTCAGGCAAAGTGTTGGCTGGAATTAGTTGGATCACAGGGTAGCTAAGAGTGTTTATGGCATTCAAAATCACAATTCATTGAATTGTGGAAGGTCATGGGCTCCTGTTCTGCAGCACTTAGAAATTACCACAAGAGGGCGCAATGATCCCAGCTAATTATACGGACAGTGGCATCAGGTGGCACTAAAGAAGACCAGGAAGTAAATTGACTAATGTGAAAATACATAGGAAAGATGTTGTATATGCAGCCTTTTAACCCAGACGCTTTCTCTGGAATGCACCTGCTGTTAGTTTTTTTGTTTTGTTTCTTTTGTTTGTTTGTTTCTTTCTTTCTTTCTTTCCTTCTTTTTATTGGCTATTTTATTTATTTACATTTCAAATGTTATATCCCCAACAAGTCTCCCCTCCCTCAGCAAATCCCCTATCCAAGCCCCTCCCCCTGCTTCTATGAGGGAGCTCCCCGACCCACTCCCTCCCTCCTGCCTCTCTACCCTGGCATTCCCCTATGTTGGGACATTGAGCCTTCACAGGACCAAGGGCCTTTCCTCCCATTGATGCCCGACAATGCCATCCTCTGCTACATATACGGAGGAGCCATGGGTCGCTCCATGTGTACTCTTTGGTTGGCGGTTTAGTTCCTGGGAGCTCTGGGAGGTCTGGTTGGTTGATAACATTCGTAAGGGGTTGAAAATCCCTTTCGCTCCTTCAGTCCTTCCCCTAACTCCTCCATTGCAGACCAGTCCCCATGCTCAGTCCCATAGTTGGCTGCAAGCATCAACACCTGAGTTGGTCAGGCTCTTCTTAAGGTCTGTAACTCAGATGATAGAAACTGATAGCAGCTGGCTGTGTCAAAAGAGGAGAAGCGGGTCCTGAATGGCAAACAGGGAGGATGGTTCTATCCAGCCTCTAAAGCTTCCGAAAGGAGACCTCTTCCTCACTTCTTGTGTAGATGTTCCGGCTCTGCTAGACTACAGGTATGCTCAAAGCACCCATACAACTAGGTACCCAATTTGTAACTGAACACCGGGATGCCCTCCCATTTGGAAGTGTAGATTGACAAGCAAAATGGTGGCCTGGAAGATCCGTTCCGTTTTACGGATGAAGTCAAAGATGGGATGGGGTGCAGGTGAGTTTTGGATGTGATATTGCTACGCAGAACTCTTTGAAGGGCTAATCTAATGGACATTCTCTGAGGCCTCATCTTCCTTCTTTTAGGGGGTGGGGAGAAATATGCCTGGATGGTGGAAAGAGACTGACCAAAGGCAGAAACTGGCTCCCTTCAACCACTCAGTCACCCAGAAGACTGGGAGAGTTCCTGGAGGCATGCAAGCCAAGGAGGCGGAGACAAAAGCCACGCCTACTTGCAGGAGCCTTTGCCTACACCAGGGGGAAGACTTGGGACTCTGGAAGTAGCAGATTCCCAAAAGAGAGTGCGCAAGCTTCTAACCAAACCTACAGTCTGGAGCCACTGGACATGTGGAAAACTTCTTCCTCCTCTCGGCCTATCCCTTGCTCCTGATGGCTCTCATGGGCTAAGCCAAAGCAAAGGTATTAGAACAGGGAACATGCAACAGGGAAATGGGAGAAAATCGGATCTGAGTTCAGAATTTTGAATAAGTTAGACATGGTCACGTATGTCTATGTCCACTACTGGAGCAGTAGAGGCAGGAGGATGGCATGTTTAAATCACATAGTGAGTCTGAGACCAGCAGAAGCTATACAGCAAGATCGTTTCTCAGGAAACAGCAGCAAAAACAAACAAACAAACAAACACCCCAAACAAACCTAAGGTGATCAACTGGAGCAAGAGATAGAGGACAAGGAGAGGCTGGGACCTCAAGATTCTTTTCAAGGGCATGCCCCCCATGACGTACCTTACTCCTATCTCTTACCTAGTCTTGTCTTAACTGTTTTCTCTCAATATGCCCATGGGCTGGGAATCAAGTCCTTAACTCATGGGACTTTGGGGGACACTCAGACTCCAAATGAGAAAACCAACTTGTCTAGCAAACGACACATTTGTCTTTAGCCTCTTGTTCTTTGTAGACTGTCTTATCTTTCTACCTAGCAGTCATTGGGCATTTGGTCATCTGTCCCATGAGAGCAGGGACCACAATCAGCTTATTCCCTGAACTCCTAGAACGTTCCTAACATGTAAGAAATCCCCAATCACTTGTCTTATACTTACTAATTAATTACCCACACATTAGCCTTTGAAGAAAATAAATAAATAAATAAATAAATAAATAAATAAATAAATAAATAAATAAATAAATAAATACTGTAATATATTACGTATTTGAATGCTAGTCACTGGGCCTGAAGTTGCAGATTAGAGACTTATTTTTTTCTACTGTGTCATATACAAACTTTAGGAAATGCATCTAATTCCTGTCCTTTTTATTTAATTTAAAGGTAATCTTCAAGGCAGCCCCATGCCCTGAACTTCTCTAGTGTCTAAAGCAGAACCACCTGTCATATAATACTGCTTCTAGTTTTTGCACCGTGTATGCACACGCCACAGGTCAATGACTACCCATGCTTCTTTGGATGCATTTTTATTCCCATCAGAACTTTCCTTCCCGTCATTTTTCTTCTATTACAACTTCTTGTGCCGTCCTCACATCCCAAGTATTGATGCATGTCTGTAAGACAGTGACTTGGGAATAAGCGGATGCACCTAAAAGGGAGGCAGAAGTGTGAATAAATTGAACTAC
Source organism: Rattus norvegicus (assembly GCF_021556685.1). Classification (NCBI taxonomy): domain Eukaryota; kingdom Metazoa; phylum Chordata; class Mammalia; order Rodentia; family Muridae; genus Rattus; species Rattus norvegicus. The sequence continues at coordinate 16,819,185 of NC_141547.1, forward strand.
ATTGGAAAAGGAATAAACTGATTTTCAGAAATGTCTTTCTATGTGTATGGAGTTAGTATGTTTGTATGTGTGAGAACACAAGAGCATACACCTGTGAACACCCATGGAGGACAAGGGAAGGTGTTGGATGCTCTCTGTTTCTCTCTGCTTTCTTCCCTTGAGAAAAGATTTCCTACTGGCCCAGAATTTGTCATTTTTCAGCCCGACTGGTAGCCAGGAAGCCTCGTCTTTCTTCCTGCCTTCTTCTCCCTCGGAGCTGGGACTATAGCAGAACGAAGTCATGCCTGGCTTTTTACGTGATTGGTTACTGGGGATGGAAACATAGGTCCTCATGCATGCACAGAAAGTGCTCTCAACCCTGAACTATCTTCCAATCCCCATCAATGTTTTTATTAGCATCTATTAAGGATGCATTGTGATGAGTTTCTTTATGATATATTTATACACTTACATAATGTATTTTGATCAAGTTGGTCCCAGTTTCTCTCTTATTTTCCGACTGTTTCCATCATCCCCCCTTCTTCCTAAGCAGCTGCCTTCCCACTTTCCTGTCTTCTCTGTGTGTTTTATTAGGATGATCAATCAAAGCATAGCTGACGGATTTACAGGAACCTGGGCAACTTCCTGTGACTACGCTACTGAAGAAAATGTCCTCCTTTCTGTATCAACCATTGATCACGATGAATCCTTAAGAGCAGGTAAGGTCTCATCAGTCAGTCCCTTACCCCTTCCATGACAAAGTGCTGATGGCCTCGATCTTGGGCCGATCTTACAAGGCAATCACAGTTGCAATGGGCCTGGAGAGATGACCCAGCATTTAAAACAGTCACTAGTGTCTACTGCTCTTGCAGAAGACCCGACTTCAGTTCTTAGCACTCATGTTGGCTGAGTTACATCCACCTGTAGCTCCACGGTGTTCAAAGCACTCTTCTGGCCTTCGTAAGAACCTGCATTCACATGCACATACTCACACCCATACACCCAGATACATAATTAAGAATAATATGAATCTTCCAGAAAGTAGCACAAAAGTCAAGTCATGTGCAGATGTCGGCGTTCCATAACCCTCTCTGCTCTCCCATTCATTCAGCTCGTTCTGTGATATTCTCTGAGCCTTGTGGGGGTTTGTACAGATCCTCCGTTTATGTCTAGACATTCAATAACCATTTGTCATCAGTGCTTTGGACACTTGTGGATCTTTGCAATCTTCATTGAGCACGACAAAAAGAGTTTCTCTGACAAAAGCTGATAGCAGTTCTCACCTGTGAGCATACACAGTTACTTAGAGGGCAAATTAACAGCTAGCAAAAGTTCTAGCAGAAGCTTCCCCAGTAGTGTCTGTAACCCCATCAGCATTTAATTAGGTTTATATTTCCATGTGTGAATTCCCTCTTGAGGAATGGGAATCAAATCCAATTAGAAAGAGGGTGGCTTATCACTATAACAGACTTCCCATTACTGCCAGTCTGTATGGCTGCAGACAGGGTCCACAGCAAAGTCAAGTCTGTTGGTATTCATTCTCCCCCAGCAGCCTGCATAGCACATTCTAGAACATGTAAGCTAGCCAGCAAGGAGGAAACTCACAGACAAGTATAGGTTGATTTTTCTATATCCCATGACCAAGGCATTTGGCTTCTTCAATATCAGGTCTTGGTATCTATTCTGGTGGGCATCCAACAGCTTGGCCATAGATTGTACTGTTTGTGTAACTCAATGGCCTCCCTGGCTAACAACTCATAAGGACTCTGACACTGGTATTCTCATTTAATAACCTATGACTTTGGGGAACACTTAATCTACCCATATGGGGTACCTCTATTCAAACTCTAAGTTTTAAATTTTTTATCATTATATTGATTGAGTGCCACATTTCATCATGAATTTTTCCAGACATAAACAGATTTTTTTTTTGTAATACATGAGAACAGTCATTGTCTCTGAGCAGAGCAGAGCAAGATAGTGACATTGAGATGGACCTCTGCCCAATGTGGCAGTGCAGGGAGAGAGAAGGCACTGTAGCTGTGGAGGGTTACACCCACACAGAGATCTAGAGTGACCAGTTCAGTGACCAACTAGTTTGCAAGGTTCCAACAGCGTCAGTCACTGTAGCTTTTAGCGAATTGGCGAGTTCAAGGGTAGAGGGCCGCTAGCTAACTGAGGAGTGATCTAAAAGAGAGAATTAACTTCTCTTCTGGAAAGTCTGATGAAGGGATGAACTAAGTAAGAGGGGGGAGGAGGGAGTCAGGGAGTGGTGAGGATGGCAAGTGCCTGGGCATCACTGGCAGGTGAACTAGTTTGAACCAGAAGACCTGGGTATGAACAGGAAGCCTTGAGGACTTTTGCTTCTTGGAAGAAGGCTGTGGGGGATGTCATCTGAATGTGGCCCAGGGATAGAGACTCACCTTCCTCAGGGACCAGGGAAGAGAGAAAAGAAAGAATTGGCTGTTGGGCATCTGTAGGCCATGGGGTGGGGTAGAATTCCCCCCAAAGACTGTTAGTTCTTTAGTAAAAATGTTGTTGAGCCCGTGTGGGGAACAGAGGGGATGAAAGTTTGAGTTGGAGATCCGACCCCCAGAATATTAGCATGATTTCTGAGGATGAATGCCACCACCGAGGTCCCTCCACTGAGTAATGCTCAGCAGATGAGGAGATAGCATTTCTGTTGACAATTACACTCTTGGCCTAATGGCTTGCTTTTTTGATGATTCTTGCCTTCGTCACGGGCTGTTAACAAGCACTAAATTGTGCGTGGGCTCCCTCTCATGTCCAAGGCTAATTATGTTAATATTCTTTTGCTGTTTTAACTTCCTAATGTGAAAGCATAATAAACAACGTTGCGGTGAACAGCTCAGCATATGGTGTCCACCAAGAAGTCAGGGATGCTCATGAGTCAGCAGGAGCTTCTGACCCGTCAGGAGAGCAGGGCTTCCTATCCATGTTGCTTCATCTCCTGTTAATGGACATGTGGTATGTACAGATATCCATTCGGTGAGCATCAGCTCGTCTCTTGAGCTATGTCAGGTACTCTGGCTGTGGGCGAGGAGGATTTGAGGATGGGAGACACAGCCCTCAGCAGTGATGACTGAATGCTTTTCCAGAAGTGAACCCAGGAATTTATTCAATGTGTCTGCAGAATTTCCAGCATTACAGCTAAAGTCAATTGTATCACGTGATCCATGTGAAATATCATGTATGGTTTTAGTGTCGGAATGTATTGCCATGTACTCAATTGAGAGTCTCTTCTCTCTCCTCTCTCTCTCTCTCTCTCTCTCTCTCTCTCTCTCTCTCTCTCTCTCTCTCTCTGTGTGTGTTTTCTTTATGGTTATCAAACTGGATTTATCCCTTAGAAATCAAAGAGGAAAAACATAACCTCCTACCTGTTACTTTACTTTCCACTGTGTCCGGCATCAAACCTCTTTTCTACATCCTCTACCCCTCCCCCAACCCCTCTCTCATCCCTCCCAAACCCACCCCACCCCTTGCCAGGCCGCCATGGGGACTGCACCAATGACAGTGGAGCTTGGCTGTCTCCCAGGCTGCTGCTGAAGGCATTTCCATTGTTCCATTTCCCGTCAACAAAAGGCAATTTGTGTGCAAAAATAAAAGAAAATGTGTATACAATTTTCTTGAAAACCTCAAGGATGTGAGGGAATCAATTTGCTAGTAATGTCTTCTTTGGTTTTGATGTAGAGTTATCCACTAGGCATCCTTCATTGTCCTGTCTATCCCCTCAGGGTGGAAGGAAGATGCTTGACTGTGATTTCAGGAGGACATTTCTAGTTTCCTTGTTTCCCTTTGATTTCCTTCTCTTCTTCCTGCCCTTCTACCTCCCACTTTCCTTCTCTAGCCTGTCATTTCACTAATGTTTACAGAGCACTATTTTCTGTGGTGGGCTCTGTGGGTGGACAGTAGAATTAGAGAGACCGGAGGAGATACACACATGCCAATCACACTGAGGTACGTTACTACATGTCTCAAGGAACCCGACCTCCTGGAAGTGGAGTAAGGGTTCTCTTAGCTAAATGGAAAAAAACAAGCAAAACTTAGTCCAGTGAAGCTGGGCAGAAAGAAGGGAGCAAGTTTGTCTTTAGATTCAGATGTTTGTGTTAGATCTTGCTATACAGGAGATGGATTAAAGAATCACAACCAGCTACTGTATCATCTTCTGCAAAGGACTGTGCAAACAGCTCTCTGCTGCCCTTTGAAGCTGGCCTTTCACTTTGGTCATTGGCCATTCAGCTCTGAGGCAGGGGGTTTGTAGTGTCAGGGGTCACATTCGCTTAATTTGTGGTATGAGATGCAAGACTTAATCCCTTTCACCCTGCCTCTTTACCTCCTGACACACATCTCTGTGCTACTGCTTCCCAGGGCTCTATGGGATGTGGGATTCTGTATAGAAAGTGGATCTAAGACCTTCCTACCTGCAAACTGCTTGGTCTTTTTCTAATCACAGGACACATTTGACACTTGGTTTATGTTTTCTTTGAAGTAAGAATTCTTCTGCAAACAGAGGGTTGACACAATCACGGTTCTGCCTTTTTCCTTTAAGAGAAACTCATGTGGGCGTTGAGATGGCTCTGTGGTCAGGGAGTGTGCCACCAAGCCTGAGTTCCATCACTGGGACAAAGTGGTGGAAGGCAAGAACTGATGCCTACACATTGTCTTGATTTTCACATGCACCTCATGACACGTGGATGGCCATGCAAGCACACATGTGTGCACGCACGCACGAGCTTATATATATTCATAGAAAATGTAATACAGAAACTCATATAAACATACCACTTACGATGTAGAGCTCTCCTCTTTCTTGATCTATATGCTTTCTTTATATCTTATAAGGAAATATCTCTATGTTAACATCTCATTATCCTGGGGCAGTAAGACAAATGTCACCATCTTTCTCTTTTCCTTCCATTAAATGAAGTTATCATTGACATTGCTACCCAAGCATCCTCTTGCTTTTGTGGTTCTTCTCCGTCTCTCCCTTCCTCCATCACTCCCTCCTTCCCTCCCTTCCTCTCACCCTCTCAGCCTCCCTCTTTCTTTCTCCATCTCTCTACCTCCCTCTCCGTCCTACTCCATTTTGTTGTTGGCTCCTGTTTGTCACTTCACATCAAGGAATGATCAAGGCTGGTTCTGTTTCCTGTGCCTGTGGACGTTGCTTTTCTCTATTTCCTGCTTGTGGTGTTGCTAGAATAAGCACTGGATTTTGTTGCCCCTTTCCAGTGTCATTTCCTTACAGCCTCACACTTTCACATGGTTGTGAGACTCTTTTTCATCTTTCTCTATTTCATCCCAGCTAACCAAGTCAGAGCAATTATTTTCTCCACAAATGTCCCCTCCTTTTAGATAGGCCCAGTGACTTCTGGGGACTAAAGGGACATGCTTGTGCCTGGACCTTCTTCTGTGTTCAAAAGATCTCTCCTCCAGTTTCTCTCTCTCTCTCTCTCTCTCTCTCTCTCTCTCTCTCTCTCTCTCTCTCTCTTCTCTCTCTCTCTCTCTCTCTCTCTCTCTCTCTCTCTCTCTCTCTCTCATCCAAACTCTACACATTTTTAGAAAACCTTATTTTTCAAGGAAAAGGTCTTCGACACTAAGTCATTACAAATCTGATAGGGATAGTCATTGAAGAAAATGCTGTGGTTCCTTACTATACTGATTAAACTTGTGTATAGAAAACAGTCAGTGTGCTTCATTTTTCTTTCTTTAGGTGAACTGACCCTTTTACTCTCTTTGGAAGCAAAGACCGTGCCATCTGATTCTTCTTCCGGAATGATGGAGAGCAAAGACAAGCTAAGTCAACATAAGGAGTGCAGTCCTCAGAGGAGAAGCCCCATCAGTTTCCATGTGCACAATATCTGATGGGGAGGTTTAGTCACATGCATGTACTCTTGCGGTTGGACATCTTTGTGTGTTGCATTTAGTGGTATTAGAGTTAGACTATAACTTTTAACTTCAACCATAATTATTTGGTATCAGGACATCCCTGATACCGATATCAAGAGTCTCAGGTTCAAACAAAGGTAGCTGCCAATGGCTTTTCCTTATGGGTCATTCAGAAGATTCTGGACTTCTATTTAGGGTGGTTTTAATAGACATTCATGGCCATTCCAAAGCCATCAATTTCTTGTTTCAGGTATGTGCTTTCCAATCTGCCACTGAACACCTTTTTTGTTTGTTTGTTTCAATTGCTAGCTCTTTGGCAAGGTGGTATATACAATCATTAGGAGTCTCCTTCCCTAGCATACCTGGAGCAGCAGGTTGAGCATCCTATATGCTCTGAGCGAGCCTTGCATTGCTCAGTGTGGTTATGTTAGTGCCTGTAGCTTGACCAAGTCCTTTCTGGACTGTACATACCAAGAAGCAAGGTTAAGTCTATGTAGAAGAGTCATGAACTTTATAGGAATGGATCTTCCCATTTTGAGAAAATTGACGGGTTAGTAGTCAAAGTGCAGATGCTTCATTCCTTCTTAAGAGGGGGAACAAAAATATCCATAGGAGGGAATAGGGAGGCAAAATTTAGAGCACAGACAGAAGGAACAGCCATTCAGAGCCTACCCCACATGTGGCCCATATATATACGGCCACCAAAACTAGATCAGATTGATGAAGCAAAGAAGTGTATGCTGACAGGAACCAGATATAAATGTCTCCTGAGGGACACAGCCAGAGCATGTCAAATACAGAGGTCAATGCTAGCAGCAAACCACTGAACTGAGAATGGGATCCCCCGTTGGGGGAATTAGAGAAAGGATTGAAAGAGCTGAAGGGGCTTGCAACCCCATAAGAACAACAATGCCAACCAATCAGAGCTTCCAGGGACGAAACCACTACCCAAAGTCTATACATGGACTGACTCATGGCTCCAAGTGCATATGTAGCAGAGGATGACCTTGTTGGGCACCAATGGAAGGGGAAACCCTTAGTCCTGCCAAGGTTGGACCCCTAGTGTAGGTGAATGTTGGAGGAGCGTGAGAAGGGGGGAGTGGATGGGGAGGGACACACCCTTATAGAAGAAGGGGAGGGGGATGGGATGGGGGCTGTGGACAGGAAACCAGGAAAGGGAATAACATTTAAAATGTAAATAAAATTCCAATAAAAAAGTAATCATTTACTGCAGTTATTTTCCATAATTAACTTCTATATTTTATTAAATTTTCTCATATTAGATTTGATTTTTTTCCATTAACCATGACCATATAAGAAATATGTTTTCTTATCACTGGTACTTTTCTCTGCATCTGCCCAGAATATTTTCTTTCTTTTAAGATATTTTTCAATCATATATGTCATTATATACAATATAGAATTTAACTGTGTCTGCCTATAACTCCCCAGTAATTTTGTTATAAATGGGCTGCATCATTGTCACCATGTTAAATATATTCTTTTAGTTCATATAACTTATATGTGTGTTTTTTATATTTTATAATTTATTTTTCAAATCACTTAGGTACTCATTCTTCACAGTCTTTGAAAGTGAATTACATTTTATCAGCACTTAGGTTTCCAGGGAGATGGTTTTGTTTCTTTTTATTTGGATTCTACACACAGCACTAGTTGCGAGCTTCACGCCTTGTTGCTATTTTTAGCGGAACCCTTGGTAAATAGTTACATTTACTAACCCAAGCGACCAGGCAGATAGGTAGCATCTGGTCACTGTTTCTGTTTTGGTTTTTGTTTTTGATAAGGATGGTTGCTGTCAAACTGGTAGCCCTGAGTGAAAGTAGGAATTCTTTTGAAAACTTTCCAGACTGACTAATATTTGTCTAGAGGGAAGTCGTGCCAGGTAAGGAACAGAGTGATCATTCTTGTGCGTTTTCTGCATGTTGATTCCTTCGGCGGGGAGTGGCAGCTGCGCAGACTCTTACTCAGGTCTTGTCAGAGCCAGCGCCATACCTGGAGAAGCCATTCATCACGAGATTTTTAGGTTGGGCTAGCATTTCAGAAAGCTAGAATTGGGTGGGGCGAGCAGAAATCAGGTGTGTTTTCTGTAGGTTAGTTTATCTTCTTTACAGGAGACTTACATAAAAGAGTGAGTCACCTGACGTCTAGATCCCAAAATGGCTCCAGAGGCATTCTTGACGGAACAACCAGGACACAATAATGGCCTTCCTCATCTTAGTGGGTCATGCGAAGGACGAATCTTGCCTGGACTGACGTTTTCCACTATACCCTTGCTTCCAGGACTAAAGTTTCATCACGGGTCATTCCTTATTTGTCTTACACTGTAGCAGGTACAAATGCTGTCATGTTTGGCTGGAAGATGGGTCTCAGTCAATCTTGAGTGAGGATGCATTTCTTTTGGGGAGGACACTGGTAATACGGAGTGGTTATGGTGCTTGTGAAGGGACACACAGTGGCTCTCACAGTCATTAGTCAGAAGCTATGCATTGAGACCCAGCGACCATAACAGTTGTGCAAAGGTAATGATGTCATTCTGTGGCTCTGCCTATTCTGTAATCACGGTTCTGTTGCAATGAGGGCCACCACAGCAGCATTCTGTTACCTTGGCTCTTCCAGATGAAGAAACAGTCACTTGGCTGCTATGGTAAGGCCAGCACCCAGGAATCTATTTTTTTTTTCTTTTTTACAACTTTTCCTATTTTAATGAATCTAAGCAGCTCAGAAGATTGCCCTATAACTTCTCTATTTTTTTTTTTAACAAGAGGGAAAATTCAATCCAACTTTTAGGTAAAGCTTTCTAATTTGGTCAGTTATATTAATTTTCACAGCTATTTTGTATGACAATTATTCTAGCACAGGAATGAGCAAGTATATGCCTGCTGGGCAGGGCTTCCGGGGCATTCCGTGTGGACCTCAATTCTGCTGCTGTGTCCCAGGAAAGGCTAGTGGTCTATCTCCTGAGATCACCATGTGCTCCTGAAGTCCTCTGAAACCACCATGTGCTCCTCTTTTCAAAGGGCTCCTATGCGCCCTGTTCTGAGTACTTCACACTTCATTTCTATCGCAAGTCTGCCAGGCAAGTAACCAAGGTTACTTCAAGGTCATTTTAAGGTTGGAGAAAGGAGGGCACACTTGAGGTTGAAGGCCAAGCTCATGAAGGGAGGAGCTGGAAAAGCCCGAGGTCTGGTACTGTTAACCCCATTCACTGTGGCCAGAGAGGTCGCTCTAGAAGATTCTGCACAGCAGATGCAAGGGAAGAACATTGTCAACCCACTACTCTCTACTTTCTTCTCTTCTGCTTGGCAGCCAATCAGGTCTAGAGTCAATTGAATGTGGCTATTCATACTTCAAAAAGAATAGTTAAGGAAGTAAAAAAAAAAGCAAGCAGGTTTCTAATTCACAATATTTAAGAGACCACTAAAATGTCTTTTAAAATATTGAGCAAAATTATTAGCTAAATTCTAAAACTGTAGCTTTGGCTTGTTCTGAACTAGTGTTCTTGAGACTTAATGCTCTCGACATTTCCTGAACCCCAGGGAGATGATGTTTTCTGTAGTTTCATTAGATTCACCGGATCATGGTCCTAGACTTGTGGTTTATTATACAATTTGGTGAAGTTATGCGAACACTTGCATGTTTTCTGGGTCTCTTTTCTGACCTCTGTGACAATGGTAATCCTCATTTCTATTTTCCAGCTTATCCATTCTTTCTGCCAGTTCTAAGACAATGTTTCCTAAGCCTCAGAGCGGGTAGAAGGAATGTCTTCTTTAGGGGATTCTCGCCATCTTGGGCCATCATGAACTTCCCACAATGAGGCTTCTCTGATGAAGGCTGAGAGTATCATTTGTCTCTTGGTGTAAAGACAGACATTTCAATCGCAGGTTGATGCTGTGCTGTGCTGGTCTCACTACACAACAGTAGCAAGCATTTCCACCATGAAACTTGTAGTCTTTCCAGTCATGGCTATTTAATCAAGCTACAGTGCCAGCTACATTCCTTTCCTTAAGGTTGATTATTAATTCTAATCTGAGAGCAGATAGGCACCCCTAACAGTTGGGCCACTGTTACACAGGTGTGCCATAGGTCCTCAGGGATGGAGGACACTTATTACTATTTATTGTTGATAGCTTCAAACTATACAAAGTATTACATGTCCTTGACGTTCTTCTTGGTTACCCACCAGAATTTTATCGATGATATCATACTCATGGATTGAAATATATGGAGAAACCAGGGGGGCTGTTTCCAGGGCTTCCTTGATCAGCAGCTCCTACACAGGTACCCTGTACCTGGTATTGCAATTTTTATCTAGTAATGCTTTGCTTCTATGGACACCATGTTCCGAGCCATGCAGTATTTCCCTTTAGATCCTCTTAATTAGATTGTAAGGCAGTAGGATTCCATTTGGCTTTTTCACATACCCTTTGTTTTGGTTAACCCTCTCCTCCTGTCCCCTTAAATTTCGTATCCCCTGATCCGTTTATCCTTGACTAATTTTCATGAAACACATTTGGGATATGAACTCCACCTTTCTTCTTACCTCTGTCTCCCATTGTCTTTTGACTCACAGCAAAGGCTCCACCCCTTTCTTTCCAAAACTATATGGAGCTGGTAGGGAAGCACTTCTGAGTCAGTCTGAAGCAGGTCCAGATGCCAGCTTGCTGACTCATGCACAGACTTAGGGGAGAAGACAGTTGGAGAATTACGAGTTGTAACTTCAGTTGAAGGGGGTAATACTTTGAAGGATGGTTTATACAAGCACTCTTACTACCTGTGACGCAACAGGAAACTCATTTGATTATTACTTTTTATTCATACACCCACATTAAGCTTGTCTGAACTCATTTGGTATAGGAACTCATCACGGAAATAGTCTACGATCATTTCAGGACTTTATAGACATGTCATAGAATTGAAAGCACAATCCCATCAACTTAGGCTTGGCATCATTTCTTTTTTTTTTTTTTTTTTTTTTTTTGGTTCTTTTTTTCGGAGCTGGGGACCGAACCCAGGGCCTTGTGCTTCCTAGGTAAGCGCTCTACCACTGAGCTAAATCCCCAGCCCCGAGGCTTGGCAACATTTCTATTTCACTTTTCCTGGAACATGACCAGTGCCTTAGTCCTTGGGTAAGGCTTCAGAGCAGGCCTACAGAATGAGGATCAGGGAAGACCAGGTGTTTGCCATTAAGAGTTATAATTGTGCATTTGGGCTGAGACGGGCTGCATTATGAAATCTAAACTGTCTACATAGTAAAAATCAAACAAATAAAAATTGCCCCAATGAGATCTTCTAAAACATATTTACCTATTTAAAGCAAAACCTTCATTAAGATTTTTACAATTTTATTTGGGAAAACAAGTGAAACTGTGGTAGAAATATACAGAGGTAAATGTAGCATAGCTTTGTCTTCACTCTGTAAATATACCATGTCCAGCAGTGGGATCAGAGTTTTCTTTTCTCTCTCTTTTTAAAGGTGAATTGTTTTGTTTGTTTGTTTTGTTTTTATTTCTTATTCTTTAATCCTTTTTTAACAGTCCCCCTCCTGGTCTGCCCTCTGACTGTTCCTCATCCCATACTTCCCTCCCCCCTCCCCCCAGCTTGCCAAGAGGATGCCCCTATCCCCCACCCCCATCCCACCAGACCTCCCCACTCCTTGGAGCCTCAAGTCTCTTGAGGGTTAGGTGCATCTTCTCTGACTGAGTCCAGACCTGGCAGTCCTCTGCTGTAAATGTGTCCAGGGCCTCATATCAGCTGGTGTTTGCTGCCTGGTTGGTGACTCAGTGTCTGAGAGATCTCAGGGGTCTAGGCCAGTTGAGACTGATGGCCTTCCCATGAGGCTGCTCTTCTCCTCAGCTTCTTCAAGCCTTTCCCCAATTCAACCACAGGTGTCCCCGGCTTCTGTCCATTGGTTGGGTTTAGCTATCCACATCTGACTCTTTCAGCTGCTTGTTGGGACTCTTGGAGAGCAGTCATGATAGGTCCCGTTTTGTGAGCGCCCCATACTCTCAGTAATAGTGTCAGGTCTTGGAACCTCCCGTTAAGCTGGCTTCCACTTTGGGCCTGTCACTGAGCCTCCTATCCCTCAGGCTCTTCTCCATTTCCATCCCTGCATTTCTTTCAGACAGGAAAAATTATGGGTCAGAGTCTTTGACTGTGGGATGCCCTGTCTTTCTACTGGAGGTGGACTTTACAAGTTCCCTTTCTCTACTGTAGGGCATTCATCTAAGATCCCTCTCTTTGAGTCCTGAGAGTCTGTCATCTCCCAGGCCTCTGGCACATTCTAGAGGGTTCCCCCACCTCCTACCTCTGCAGGTTGCCTGTTTCCATTCTTTCTGCTGGCCCTCGGGGATTCAGTCCTGTTTTCCCTTCCCCCAATGTTCCTCTTCCTGCCCCCTTTCCCACCCAGGTCCTTCCTTCCCTCTACATGCATCACCCCCACCCCCGCCACCATAATGGCTTTCTTCTCCCTCCCAAGTGGGATCGAGACATCTTCACTTGGGTCCTTCAGCTTGTTAACTTTCTTGAGTTCTGTGGGTTGCATCCTGGGTTTTCTGTACTTATTTGGCTAATATCCACTTATTAGTGAGCATATACCTTGCATGTCATTTTGGGTCTGAGTTACCTCACTCAGGATGATATTTTCTAGTTCCATCCATTTTGCCTGCAAAACTCATGATGTCCTCATTTCTAGTAGCTGAGTAGTATTCCATTGTGAAAATGAACCACACTTTCTATATCCATTCTTCCGTTGTGGGATATCTAGGTTGTTTCCAGCTTCTAGATATGCTGCTTTGAGCATAGTGGAACATGTTCCCCTTTGGCATGGTGGGGCATCTTTTGGGTCTATGCCCAAGAGTTTTATAGCTGGGTCTTCAGGTAGATCTATTTCCAATTTTCTGAGGAACCTCTGGATTGATTTCCAGAGTGGTTGTACTAGTTTGCAGTCCCATCAGCAATGGAGGAGTGTTCCTCTTTCTCTACATCCTCGCCAGCATGTGCTGGGGATTTTTGATCTTAGTCAGGGTTTTCTTTTTTAATAGTGAGGATGGATACATCCAAATTCAATGTTATTGTAAGACAGACACCATTCATTATCTTTATGTATCCTTGTATCCAGTCTCCTTTTCCACACATGGCTTTATTTTCATCTATTACCTTTCTTATCTTTCCAAGTCAGAATTTACCAGGAAGTTACAGAGGAGAGCATCAACTCTTCTCTTGACATTTGTAGAATACTTTGAAATGCCATGGGATCATATTTCAAATGTCAAACAACTAAGCGTTAGCAATATGTTGTACTCCAATGGGTATTAGGAAAACTGAGAAAAGAAGGGTGGAGAAGTAGCCTGCTCCCACTTATATTAGAGAAAAAGCTGGAACAGAAGAGAGATTACTGGGATAGAAGAATTGTTCAGAGCCAATGCTACAGGTGGAACTAAGTCGGGGTGAGTCAGCGAACAGAGGGAAGGACTTGAGCATTACCTTCTACTTACATTTGTTCATTAATGAACACGGTGCTTGGGTATGTAAGTGTGCTGGGAGATGCTTTACAATGAGGGAACTTGAAAATCTTCAGAATCGGATGCCAAATGGTTTTGTTAAAGAGAGTTTACTTTCCTGGGGAAGCTATTCTCTTTCCTACATGGTAAATTTTCTATTGAATAACTTTTGTCCTTCTCTGATTAAAACTGACCTAGAAGCTTCTTCCTACATGTAGACTACAGTCCAAACGAACTTTCCAATGTGGTCTTTCCTTGGTATTCTCTTTCATTTTGGTTTGATTAGTGCTAAGAACAGTGACATGTGGTTGATGCTTTGTAACAATGTTATTCTACTTCAAATTTATTTATTATTTTTAATTAATAGTTTTACTTATTCATTGGGAATATCATACTGTGTATTTATATCATATTCACTGCCCACACCTTCCTTTCCTCTAACTTCCCCATATCCTGCCCCCATTCCACTCCACCCCAATTTGATGTTCTCTTTTAAAAAAAATAACTCACAGAGTCCAATTAGTGTTGCTCATATACATGGCATGAAACCTGCCAACGGAACGTGGTCAACCAACCAGGGACACCCCCTAAATAAAACTGGCTATCCTCTTCGAGCAATCTTCAACTACCCATAGATCCTCAGACAGGGGGAGGGCTTAACTGCCCCTCCCACATCTTTGCTATTTAATTTTATTTTTAAATATTGGTTGTACAAAATTTATTTATTTTTCTTAAAAATATAACGGCAAGTGCCCTTGTCTAGAATCCCCGCATGTCTCCATCTTTCTCGTTATTCAAGGATTTGTTAAAAAAAAAAGTCCCCCTGGCCATCTGGTTAACAACCTAGTCACCCTGTCACCTAGTCATCTGGTTGTTTTAATGTCTTCTCTTCCTTCTGCCACAAGCTTTCATTTATTTGTTTGTTGGTGTAAATCTTGTTTCCCGGAAACTAAAGGTTTAGTTAGCCTAGAGGGCTACGTGTTCCACTAACTATTCAGAGTCCCAGCTGCACATCGGTAGGAGCGCAACAAGCCCTTGGTGAGGGAATGAACTATTCTTCTATCATACTCCTGCTAACCATAGAAATTGCCCCCATCTATACAGAAATTAACACTGAAGGCATGCCAACTCCATCTCCTAACCAGCTTGCCACCAGCTAACCACAAACATGACTGAGCGTGTCCACCTGTGCATTTTAACACTTTGCTGAGGAAGCTCTCTAGTTTTAGAAAGGTTCCTATAATTTCACTGACCCAAAGAGTCCTATATCTAGCATAAGATCCATTCCATGAACCTAAATCAACTTTCATTTAACATTTCTTACTTTACTGAAACCATATATAAAAAAGACTGGCCTGAGAAAAACCCACAGCCATTAATCCAGATATCAAACATGGGGTAAATGAAGGCAACAAAACAGGTTTCAAAGACCCTGTGCATTATTGTTTGGAAATGATGAATCCACACAGTCAGTCACTTTTTTTTTTTACATTTGGACTGCCTCTGATGATTGGTTGATATTTTAGGGGCATCAGATCTTTAGGATTATGGCTTCATTTCCTATGTCTTGCCTTTTCTTGAAGGACTGATTTAGAAAGATTGAATACTTTAAGATAACGCTGATACAGGTTGAGAATAATTTAAAAATGAATTTCAGATACATATGTTTATTATATGACCATCACAGTGGCATAAGTGCTTTGGCACACATCCTTCTTCTACTGCCTTCCTTCTAGCTTTCTTTTAACATGTATGGACCAATCTATCATGGTGGTGAGACCCCTCTGTTCTTCCCTTCATCTCAAGGTATTTCCTTAATACCCAACCAACAACATGGTCGGAAAGCTGCAATGCTGATACTTTCTGAAAAATCTAGACTTGGGAATGGGTAGGTTCCTGGTGGTTTAGTTTCAAGGCATGCAACTTGGATTGGAGTATTCAAATCTCTTCTTCATCTATATATCTGATCAACCCTTTGCCTCATAACTCCAATTCATTCGCATCTCCTCACTGTCCCAGCATAAATTGCTTTCCCCGGTTAACCCTGGTTAAACCCCTGTCTTCCATACTTGACTTCACATTGGAGGTGAGGAACACAGACAACCAGACTATATCCGACAGGATCTCTGACTACTGAAGGAAGTTCCTAAATCAGGTTAAGGATCAAGCTGTGTGGTGGTAATGCAGAGCCATCCAGGCCTGGACTAAAGAGCATTCAGTGTGAGATGACATGTGCCAAAGATCCGTTTTAAGCCTTTGCTTTGAGTCTAAAAACCTGCTGGTTAATGCAAACCTTCCAGGTATGGTTGGGCAAACAGAAATGCTGAAGGGGAACTGATATGCCGAGCTGAAAGAGGAAAGCCTAAACAGCCTTAAGGCATAAAACAGGATCCAATAACTTTGCTCTCCTTGGAGAAGAATTCAATTTGGGACCTAGTTTCTTTTAGATCTGTAAATTCCTTACTACATTTCTCTGCACAAGGAAAGTCCAAAAAACTAAAGGATGGGGAAACCTGCTCTTTTAAAATATCTTACCCTGGGAAGGAATGAAAGGCAGATACGTTGAATTTATGCAAAGGACTTGAGAAGATTGTTGACACCCATGTCATATTTTAGAGCACTAAAATTTATGATCATCTTCAATGATGTATGTGTGTGTTGTGTGTGTGTGCATGCATGCATGTGTGCATTATATATATATATATATATACATATATATATATATATATATATATATAGTCAATGTATGTGCCTCGCCAGAATCCCACTGGATGAGGACAGAGATTCACATTAAGAACTGAAGTTGTACTTAGTAGAAAGCAGATGGAATTTTATGGAGAAGCATATGCACACACTGAGGAGATTTTTTTTTCTGGCAGTCAGTGTGATGGCTCGTATTTGCTTGACCCAGGGAATGGCATGATTTGAAGGTATGGCCTTGTTGGAGTAGGTATGGCCTTTATGGAGTAGGTGTTTCACTGTGGGCATTGGCTTGAGCCCCTCATCCTAGCTAACTGGAAGTCAGTCTTCTGTTAGCAACCTCCAGATGAAGATGTAGAACTCTCAGCTCCTCCTGCACCAGGCCTGCCTGGATGCTGCCATGTTCCTTCCTTGATGATAATGGACTGAACCTCTGAACCTGTAAGCCAGCCCCAATTAAATGTTGTCCTTATAAGTATTGCCTTGGTCATCGTGTCTGTTCACAGCAGTAAAACCCTAACTAAGACAGTCAGCATCCTGTGACAATAAGGAAGGACTTAGGATCAGATCACAAGAAGACCAGCCAACCTCACAAGGTTTATTGCTAGCTCAGATGAATGTG
Organism: Rattus norvegicus; assembly: GCF_021556685.1. Taxonomy (NCBI): domain Eukaryota; kingdom Metazoa; phylum Chordata; class Mammalia; order Rodentia; family Muridae; genus Rattus; species Rattus norvegicus. The sequence continues at coordinate 16,835,913 of NC_141547.1, forward strand.
ACTGTCATCATTTTTCACATACAAACAGACTTCTGTTGAAGAGCAGAAAGTGTGACTATATGTCCCTGAAAGTCCTTGCCAGCAAGTCCAGAGGTAACCTGCTAGAGTAACCTTCCTTTCTACCTGTTACATCACTCAGGAGAATCATTTACTCAACAGGAGGTGCCCAGCTCATTGCACGCCATGGGACAGTGACTTTGGAGAACACAGGGAACATACTCCATAATTTTACTGTTTCAGGCTTTCCATAGCAGTCAAGAGGCAGTGGGGTAGGTTGCGGTCATGTTCTTTAGTGTAGTATCCCATTGCGTTGCTTCCTTAGGTCAGATCATTTTTCCAGGTCAGATCATTTTTCCAGGTCAGATTACTTTTCCTGAGACTCTAGAAAGCCCAGTCTCACTGGAGGAAGTAAGGAGGGGAATACATTATCCAGTTAACACTAGCTTCCTCTGGGCGTTCACTACCCTATCTTGTAGCTCTAGGTCTGTGCACCACCAGGTGACCTAGAAGAGGCACAGAAGCACCATCTTTCTAGATGCTTATGTGAGCTTGGGATTCCATTCATTCACTGAGCTATTAAAAAGCAGCTCTTTTTCATACCCTGTATGTAACAACTTTAAAAAAATGAAAGCGGTTATGTAGATTCATCTCCAAAGAAAAGTTATCAGAAAAACATTCCCATCTCGGTGTTTTTTCTCCCCAATTCTCCAATTCTATTCTGAGTTTTAGACATATGTGGGATATGATCATGTAAAGCAAGCAGACCCCACGGTGTCAGGAATCTGCCATTATTACTAAGCCGTAAGGATAAACAAATCAATGCAATGAGAGAGATAACCATGGGCGAGATTAAGAATGGTTATTTTCATTAAAAAATTAAAGTCAATGAACTTTAGCGAGTTTTTACTTAGGGCATCTTTGTAGTATTTAAAGTTATTCCTGATAAAAATTCTTATCTCTCAGATTTTCCTTCTGTGATCTAAGGTGACCTGGAATAACAAATTCCACATAGTGCACAGCCATTATTCAATATTTACTCCATACTGGGCTAAGACCTGTTTTACCAGGCGAGTTGTGCGTTCATCGGAGGTTTGGAAGAAAACATGAAAGGAACTTGGATTCCATCTTTAATTTAGGAAAAAGACTGTTTAAACTAAACATTAAATATTAAGATTTCAATGAATACAGTCCTTGGAAGAAATCATGAGGGAAAATATCTGAAGTCAAACAGCACAAAGCCAGGAATGTGAAAGCATGAGAAGAACGCATAGCACAGCATGAGTATGAGAAACAAAGGCGGCCAATCACCGTCCTGAGGAGGTTAGGGGGTTGGGCGGGGTCTGGCAGCTATACCTGAGAAGCAACATAGAAGAAGTTTGATTAACTATAAAGAGAATAATAGTTAAGAGATAATTCGACACTTAACTAAAGAAGATAATATAAAATTCATAAAAGCGCATCATGGTCATCAGACCATTCATATTGCAGGACATCTCACTGAAGGTCTCAAAATCGGGAGGCTAGCAATGTTAAATGACAAGTAATAATGTGTCATCGTTTTTAGTCAACAGTTTGGAAGTGTATTATATTCATATACATTTACCACAAAACCAAATATTATCTAGAGATTTTTCCAGGGGTAAAGGCAACACGTGGGGATTAGTTGGTGCTGGGAAAGGGGAAGGCAGTTTTCTTCAGTGGAGTTGCAGTAGGTATATCAACCTTAGCCCTAGGCAGGCCCCAGGCTCAGGAGTAGTCGCCAATACATTGTTTTGTTTTCCTTAAGAATGAGACAGAACATGGAGTTGGGTAGGTAGAGCGGTGGGGAGTGTCTGGGAGGAACTGGGAGAAGGGGCGGAATATGATTGAAATAAATTTATGAAACTCTCCAAGAGTAAACTTTACAAACATGACTTCAAAATCCGGGGACAGAGTACAAACATATGACAGTTATTCATGTGATACGTATATAATGAGATATGACTTAGCAATGAGAATCAGAGCCATGCATAGGCAGGGACACGAACAAGAGACAAAAGGCTGTGTGTATATGATCATATGCATGAGGTACTAAGAAACGAGACAGAATAAAAATGAAAGAAACCAGATCACCATTTGGCAGCGATGAGGAAAAGGGGGAGGAGGAGTATTTGAAGATAACGATAGATCTTTATTATAGTCGTTATAAGACATGATATGTGTGTCAAAATTCATCAGCTGTACATTTACAAACATTTACAATTGTTTAGTACAAAAGCACCTGTATAAAATTGCTGAGAAAAGTGTGTACGACAAGATCATCTATTAAGGGCCCTTCCCTCCTTCTCGTGCCATTACATGATTTCAGTTCAGTCATTTCTCTTTCCAGCACTGTGTCATTGCACATAGTGGGCCATAACCATATGTATTGAATGAACTATCAAATTTAGTTCTTCAGTCAAACCGGTCTTATTTCAAGAGCTGAATAGTGCCAGGTGACTAGAGGTGACTGCTGCCAGAGGCAGTTCTATGGAGTTAATATCCTCTCATAGAAACTGGCAACTCTGGCCTAGAGGAACACATTTCCATTATATATGACATGTGCTGTTAGGAAACACCACAGGTAAGAACCCGAAAGCCTGTGAACTAGGGAATTATACATTGCCAGATGAAAGTGCATTCTGCCATGATCCTAAAAGGGGCATGAGGTGTCTCATGAGGAGCATTGGGCTCAGAGTCCTCCAGGGGCATTTGCAGAGGATGAGAATAGAATGTGGAGGGTGTCACAGATTCAGGAGAAGGTGACGCTCCACCATGACAGGGCTTCAGAGCTAGTCATAAAGGGGGTGGGGGGAAGAGAGAGAGAGAGAGAGAGGAGGGAGGACGGAAGGAGGAGGAGGAGGAGGAAGAGGAGGAGGAGGAGGAGGAGGAGGAGGAGGAGGAGGAGGAGGAGAAGAAGAAGAAGAAGAAGAAGAAGAAGAAGAAGAAGACGACGACAATGACAAGGCCTCCCTCTGAGCACGCCCAACATAAGGCACCTTGAGCTGGATCAGCTTGGGAAAAGAGAAAAGGAGAGGACTAATGGAGAGCAAAGCAAGAGGTCCTACAAGGTGACTGAGGAGGCCCCTAAGGGGCTAGAGGGAAGCATGAGTAGTTTCAAATGGGAATGATCAAGCTGCTATCAAGAAAATTTGTAAGTGAATGTGACTTCAAAGGAGAACAAATAAAACAGCTAGCTGCATCTCATGCCACTTATCTAGCTTTGTAAAATATGAAATCTTCATAGATTTATATAGAGACTCCAAATAAGATACATTTTCTCTTGAACCTAATAAATTGAAACAAACATTGGCTCCAGTTCCTTGAAATGTAACATGTTGCTTATTCTAATCTACTTTATTTCTCTTGTGAAAAAAAATGCTGGTCAAAATGTACTAAATTAGTTTTATGGGTCAAAAGTCAGAGTTGTAAATGCCACGAACTTTTCATGCACAAAGAAGAAAGACATAAATGGAGCTGAGTAAGGGTTACGTCATGTCACTCAGACAGGTGGTTCTATTTTCTACAAGATGACAGTCCTAGGTCTTCGGTCAATAAGAATGATGTAATCATTTCTTAATCTTTATGATTTCTAATCTGGTAGATGAAAGTTCAAAAAAAAAAAGACAGTGGAGAAAAGCTCTTTATTGCTCTCTTTGAAACTAGATATTTGCAGATAAACCAAAAAATCCTGGCTGAGAGAGGAGGAAATACATCACTCTCTTGAAACCAATGTAGGCAAGAGGAGAAGTAGATCTTCCCTTGTGACCTTGAGAAGGAAAGGGAGCTACCTAGCTGGGCTGCTTCATTGTTACTGAAGGTTGAGGCTTCAGGAACTGTTACTTTTCTTTGTGATGAAATACAGACAAGGGTCCCAAGAAGCATAGAGACTCAAGATCGAGTTTTACATTTTAAAGTTTGATTTTGTTGAATGCCCTCCCTTCCAACCTAGTTGCTAGGCAACACTCAAAACAGTCTCCTATGGGAGATATTGCTCTATAAACGGGCCCATGAGTAGATGTATTTAGAGTGGAAATAAACCTTCTTCATCAACCACTTGTTCACTTCTCTGGACAACCCAGTTCCTCCTGATTGATATGTCTTAGGATATTTCTTGGACAGTCCGTGTCTTGAACTGCTTAGGACATGCTAAAACCCCCGAGCTCACCTCTTCATGATGAGAACCCTAAGGATGGAGATACCGTCTCACCATGGCCCCATCAAACCTTTGGCTCTTACAGTATTTTCACATTTTCTGTTATGCTAATTGATCCTTGGGGAAGGAAAATGTGACATAGATACCATGTTTATGACTGAGCTCTTCACAGGCACTTATTCTTGTACTTTGACAAGTTGAGAGTCACCATGTTAGTTACGATCCATCGCCCAAAGAAGATTCTCTGAAGAGGATGGAGAGCTGAAGTGTGTATAGAGTCACATGTTTAAAGGGTGTCTGTCTTGCAAAGTATTATTAATGTAAGAAGGCTTCAGAAACTTTTATTTGAGTACTTAGATTCTATATCTGAAAGGATGATCTTGTACACGGGTAGAATTTCCAGCAAGAGTCAAGTTACTGGTTTTCTGGACCACTTAGAGTAATCTCAAGATGGTTTCTTAATAGTAAGGCAAAGCCATGCCAAGCCTTCACATTTATGCTTTCACTAGTAATTTCTCTCCATCCCTGTGACTTCATGTTTTCATAAATGATAGAATATCATATCTCTTGATTTGGGGCATTTACATGTAAAAAACTCAAAGTGAGCTCATCAGAGGCTACATGTGTGTTTGTGTGTGTGCTCTGTGTGTGAGGTTTCCACAGAGATCACAAGGCATTGGGTCTCTTTGAGCTCTGTCTAGTTACAGGCAATGATCAACTACCTAGTATGGATTCAGGGAGCCACTTAGGTCATCTGGAAGTTCAGCATTTCACCACTGTGTCATCTCTTTTAGCCCACTTCTAGTTTCCATATTAGTATTATAGTAGATATTGCTTCCCACGTTGTTCTAACTCAGTAATTCTTAAATTGTGCTTATGAAATCTTTTATATGCCTTTTTAGATAATCATATAATCTGTTACTAATTATAGTTACTTTTACTTTCCAAACATTTTACTTTGCTTTTGGCTCACACAATTGGTTAGACTTAGGTCATAATGCTATCATAATAAATGACAGAATAGTCTCTCTTCATAAGCATTTGAGAGATATATTATCCAAGTTAAACCATTAACAAATTACATATATATATGTATATGTATATGTATATGTATATGTATATGTATATGTATATGTATATGTATATGTATATGTATATGTATATGTATACACACACATACCTACCTACATACATACACACATTTTGGTGGATAATATTTAAAGGTTAAGAAAGCAGTCTAGTCCATTTTTATAGCTATAATATAATCTCCTAAACTATATATGTTATAGAATGCCCAGAAATTCATTTCTCACATTTCTGCAGACTGAGAAATCTAATTTAAATGGCAGTAAATCCGGTGACTGGTCAGGGACTGACTTCTGGCTCATGGATGATTCCCTATCTGGTAGGCAGGGCAAAGCAGTTGCTCTGGTCTCTCCTACAAGAGCACAACTCATGGTCTCATTATTTCCAGGAGTCCTCAAATATGAGACTAAAGGCCCAGATCCTGACACTGTCATCTCAAGGATTAGTTTCAGTGTATGCGTTCTGAGAGGGAAACAGACACAAACATTCAAACCACAGCAGAACCAATCCCCTGCCATATCTCTCTCCCTTCCACCTCCCCTTATGTGGCTTGATCTTGGGGTTCGATGTAATCTCCGGAGATTCTCTTGTTTCCTAGATGGTCCTACACTGTACTGAAAGCTCTGAGTTGAAATTTATATGCAATCTCGTCTGTGTCATGACTGTCTATGTTTAGTGGCATGAATAGTTCCTTGAACAAGTGTATAGCTGGCGATGATTAAGATGAAAGTCTGGAGCTCATGATCATTGGTTTAACAAGATAAATATTACATGAGACAGAAAAGAGTCAATTTTCTCATGAGACAATTTGTCCACTGTTTCTATATTGAGATATTTGTCTTTGTCATATTATGTAAACTTATGTGGAATTCATCACATTATGGTTGTTTTTTAATTGAATTTTCTTTGATATGACTTAAGCTTCTGTTTTTGGAAATATACTCTGATATCTTTTATGTCTTTGTCTTAATTTCTCCTTATTAAAAAAGAAAGACAGCCTTATGAATGAGGCATCTTAAAATAGATTTAGAAAGAAATCTGTCAAGATTGTCACCTATAATTTTACAGTTGTTACATATATATTTTCATAAAATTAAATATTAAGTAAAGGAAGAAAATCCCCCAAATAACTAATGTCATTGCTGTATAAAACTTTCATTTAAAAAGAAACCAGAGGAGTAGTTAATTTCTTCTTGTTCTCTGCTCTCTGCTTTTGACCCTTCTATACTCAATTTCAGGCCACAGTAGCTAGTGACGCTGTTATTATTCCCAAGCCTCTGTGGAAACATCCAGTCTGCTGCCAGTTCTGATCTTTGGCTTGTGGATCTAGAAAGAAGGGCAGCATCTATGACCAATGACAAGAGATGGCCAGAATTTACATGACACTTAATTGTTCTTTTCTATTTAAAACCGAACAAAAAAATCGACTTTTCCAGAGGTGCGACTGAATCTCACCTCACAGAGCCTGAATCATTGTTTGAATTTTTCCCAGCATGCAGTGTGTGATAAGGCCATCTGTCTGTATGACTGACACATGTGTTGGTGATGGTGACTTAACGGCTGACATTAAGGAGGCCTTCTTAGAAAAATACTAGAGCAAGCTGTGAAGAATACCGAGGCTGGCAGCTAAACTGTGTGCAGTCAGATTCTAGCTCTGTCCCTTAGCTTTGGGCCACCTTAATTCTCTTCACCACAGTTTGTCTGTAAAGTGGGATAAAACTGTGTACATCACAGATATATCTGTATAATTGTAATTTTGTGTACAATTTATATATATGATTGTATAAAGTGTGTACAAATCTGTACAATTTGTAAATTATCTGTGAAACACTCAGAACAGTCTCTGGGGCATTTGCTTTTTTTTTTTTTTAAATTCAGATTTTATATTCAAGAAAGACATAAACCCAGTATAACTTGCAAGTTCCTTGATGCAGTAAGCCATTTTGATTTCCTCGCTACACATTCATTTCGATGTTCACTCACAATTACACTGCCGGAGAGGCAGCTGTTAGTGTATCTATGCTTTCTTTTCTACTTCTGCCACACCTCACACAAGGAGAATGACATTACTGCAGTGGTCACTGGCCGGCTTCACTTTGAGATATTCTAACGTGACAGTAAATGTATAGACTTTTGTCTTTCTTACCCTTTATTTATCCTCTGAGTCACGTAGAGAACAAATATGCTGTCATTCAGAGCATTGCAGACACAAGAGCAGAGCGCTTGCCTCTCAGGTCAAAACCATAAGCAAATGTCACCACTGCACCCTTCTTTGTCATAGGCCACCCGAGCACTTCCCCTGAGGTGCACATGCAGCCTCTGAATCCTCATCACTTTAAGTTGTCATGTCCAACTGGCCAGACTTGACATATGAGTTAAAACCCACATGCCACCTCCAATTTAGCTAACAAGAGGCATGCAGCAGTGCCAAAACCCCTTCTTAATGAATCACAGATCTCGTTGTCTCTGGGTCCTTAACTCCAGAGTTAGTAGGAAAATTCAATGAAAATCTGAAACTTGCATAATAAATTCATGAAAACTTAGGCTGCATTGGACTTCTATGGCTGTGTTATTGGCACTTGTAATTATAGGGGACTGACTTCCACTTCTGGTCTCATTCAAAAGAGATATAGGGTAGCTCTTCTAACCTTTATGAAACTTGTTTATAAAAACGTGAGAACAGTTACTCGATACAGTAATGCCAGAATAGAGGCCCCTTGGGAGGGGCAAGTAACCCTCAAGGACAGGACGTGCATGGTCTTTACTGCACTGATTGAGAAATGAGCAGAATCCAATGACAAGGGCCACACAGGAAGGAGTGACGCAGTTGGAAGTTTTGGGATTTCCTCAAATTTTCTAGGAGTTGCTGTTCTGACATTAGCTAAGACTTCCCTGGAAAGCTGGAAGTACGAGCTAACAAAATCTATACTATGACCTCAGTTTCCCCTTAGGGCTCCACCATGTCACTTGGAGATCACAGATGGACATTTGAGACAGATGAGTCACAGACGTTGGTACTTAGAGCTGGGAGTCACCCCTACCTGAGCTCTTTTTTTTCCATATGAGACTGCCAACATCACCTTGTCTTCATCCCGCCCTTTAGCACAGAGCTCTTCGACACATCAACTCCTGCATTATACCTTGTCTCTTTAGAAGTTTGCATCCTTGGGGACGTTTATTCAGATTTCCTTTCGTGTAGCAGTCAGAGCTCTTTGTCCAAAACTCTTAGTGTAGCTTTAATATTTTTAAGTCTTCATAACTGATCATTCCATGCACAGGGACTGTGTTCCACGAGCTGACCTTCTAAGGAGTGAGCCTCACACCTTGGCTGCCTCTATTGAGAACTGCGGTGACTTACTTAGGCTGGGAAGCGTCGCTTTCAATGTTTGTGGGTAGGCAACACTTGGAGGAATAAAAACGGCTCATATCATAATCCCAGCACTCATAGAGGATAGTACAGGATGATTCTGAGTTCAAGATCAGCTTGGGTAGATAGTAAGAACCCATCTCACACACCAGAAAAAGAAATTAGAATATGGAGTAGTGAAATGTTACTAAACACAACAGGCACTCAATATTTAAAGATTGCACACATGTTCCTTTTACATAAAGGGAATAATCATTCTACTACTTGATCTTAGGCTTGGACTTTTATATTTTAGGTTTGGTTAAGCATATACCTCAGTTTTTGGTTAAGGCTTTTTGTTTATTCAGGGTATATTTAGTTTAGGGTCTCTTTGCCCTAAAATAAATATATTTTTTAGGTATTTTCCTGAGCTTCAGTCTCATTATCAGCAAAATGAATTCATAAACCAGACTCCCTGTTTTTGGCGAGGATTCAAAGACACTCTCTTTCTTCAGGTAAGACAAAGTCTTAGCTGTAATTGTCCTGATCTCCTACGTAATAGAGAAACTAAGACCAAATGAGGCAGTCTGTGGGAAGTGGCCAGATTATCAAGATGCAGAAATGCAGGAGAGTAAGTGAGCACCATGGTGTCTGTGTTTGCATTACTGTGCTCACCCTGTGCCTCCTCGCCCACACTTCCTTTCTAAGCCTTGGGTTTCTTCTGACGAGTGGAAGAAACACAATACCAAACTTTGTTTCCTGTTCATACTACAGGGCCCGGCAGTACAGCTCCATGGTGAGGCCATACTGCCGATGTCAGGGAGGATGGGTGAAGTCTGGGCAGTATCTTTTAGCCTGAGGGCTTTCAGAAAAACCTCACTAATATTTAATGACACTATGTCACTATGGTTCAAAATATTTTCATCTGGTAAGTTCCTCACCTCAGACAGCAAAAACTATTTGATGTAGTCTTTATTTCTAAGGTATATAGTCTAAGCAGGACAGTAGCTGGCAGAAGATGAATTTGTAGCACATACCTGATGGACGAATAAAATTTCAGACTTCTAATATATCATATGATATTTTGAGATAGCTATCAATGTGGAGAGAAGGAGGGAGAGAGAGAGAGGATTAGGTAGATTGATGTTAAAATATAAGTAATGTCTGATTGATACCATGTTCCCAAATACCATCTCCTCTCAGAGACATTTTAACTAAAGAGTAGAATCTCAAACTTGAAGAATCTATTCACAACATCATGAAGGAAATATTCTTGTTAAATTGGTGGTCAAGGAACCACTAATCAAGGAACCACCTGCTTGGTAATTTTATATTCGCAACTTTTTATATCCCTTCTATCTTAGTTCTATGACAAACTCTTATTCTCCACATATGGTCTTATTCTTTATCTTTGTAAGGAAGCTAGGATTTCCTAACTGTACCGTTCGCTCGATGCTTCGGTTAACTTTCTGGTCTAATGGATAATTCTAGTACTCAAACTCTGTCATCTTTGAGGATGGAATGATGTGCACATTTGCAAAGCTGGGCTATTCGGCTTGAGCGAGCTGGCTGGCGTGAGAGTGAAAACTGAAAACCTCTTGTAAATCAGAGCATGAAAGGATCCCGTGCTTCCCTTTGAGAAAGGCTGACGTCATGTGCCCATTGCAAAATCAACACCGCGGTTAAACACTCTTCAGGAGGATAGCACAGGGTAGAAGCCTGGCCCAAAGCCACAAGCCCTGGAACTGATACAAACCAAACACAGACAGGAAACCACTCACCCAGGAACAGAGAGTTTAGTGCTTCAAGCAAGCGGTGAATGTGCCCAATGACTGCCACTTAACTCTCCCCCGTGTGCTTATCCGAACTTAGTAAAAGGTTGAATGTGTCCCAAGACATCCTGGAGGGGGAAAAAATGGAAACTGAAATGTACTGCCACCAACTCAGATGGTCACAACCATCCCAAAACTTTACTAGGCTTCAAGGGACCTATGTCTTTTCATAGTTCAATTATTTACTTTCCTTTATTGTTAGAAATAAAAATATTTTATACTGTGGGCTAGAGACCAGTAATTAAGACCTATTATTGGGGCTGTGGAGATGGGTCATTGAGCAAAGCCTGATGACCCAAGGTCAAAGCTCAGAACCCACATAAAAGTCAAATGTGGCAGTACAGGTGTTGGTAGTTTTCGGTTCTGACTAGAAAATGGGAGACTGCATTCTATTGGGTAACACTAATACAACACTTAACAAGTGGCAGGCACTGTTTGAAGCTCTTGATGTCTCTTAATTACCTATTATCCTGTAACAACTCCATGAGTTAATATTATTATCTCCAATTTCTAGAAGAGGAAATTGAGTCACAGTGGCATGAAGGAATCCTGTTCGCAACTAGCTGAATCAGGATTACAACAATAACATGGGCTTCTAATGATGGCCAAATTAACAGGTATTTTTTTTAATGAAGACATATTTTTCTGGAAAGCCCTGTTGGATATAGGAAGTCATCATAAAAAAATATTTATTCACCTATGCAGCTGTGTGTAAAGCGACCACTGTGTGTCTGGTGCTGTGATGGGGCAAAAGAGAGTGTGTTCATACTATTTTTATTCATCTACCAATGCACAGTGATAGCTATCCTGACCTATGCTCATAGCATTGAAACAACTTAGCCTAGGGACTAGGGGAAAAGTCAGAGCGCCAGTGTTCTCTGACCTATGATGATTTTTGTCTGTTCCCTTGACAGGCTCAGTGCCTCCTTCTTGTGATGAAACCAGGGTCACAACCTAGACCCCTGAGATATCTTGGACACTGAGCCACCAACCAGGCAGCATATACTAACTGATATGAGGCCCCAAAACATATACAGCAGAGGACTGTCTGGTCTGCACTCAGAGAAAATGTACCTAACCCTCAAGAGACTTGAGGTCCAGGGAGTGGGGAGGTATGGTAGGGTGGAGGTGGGGTGGAGACATTCTCTTGGAGATGGGAGGGGAGGGAGGTGTGGGATGCGGAATAGTCAGAGGGTAGACTGGGAGGGAGATAAAGTTTGGACTGTAAAAAAAGATTAAAGAATAAATAAAAAGGGGGAGGGGGATACAATAGAGAGCTTCCAGAACAGAGGTAGTACAATGTCAAGAAACAAGTATAAAGACTGTCCAAGAGTGCCATAAGTACTGGAGGATTTGGTTATAGAAACGCTGAACCAGAAGCTGAGAAGGGAAACTAGAAATGCTGGAACGGACCTGAGGAGACAGGTGAGCCTAGCTGCAACTGAAAGGGAGGGAAGGAAAACTGGCTGAGAGCATCCTAGACCATTCTACAATCAAACTGCCACCTAAAACGACATTGCCAAGCCCAGTGAGGAGTCTTCAAGCCAGAGGACCTATGTCACTTCTTCTTGGAGATCATTGGCTGAGATTGGCCTGTTCACAGGAAGCATTGTCTCAGAATAGATGCACCAATTAATTTTAAACCATAGTAACCAGGCCCGGAGGTTTGTGATCGATTATGTTTCAAGGACATTGGTTGTTTGTGGTGGGTTGCATTCTTAGGGATGCCACACAGGTTCAGGTCATACTCTAAATGTGGGTCTGCCTCTATAATGAGAGAAACAGAAAGTAAAGGAAAGGAAAAAATGGGACATTCAATGCACTACGTGTAGCAGAGGAAGGGAAGAAAATACTTATAAAAAGTGAGACAAGAAGGGAAATTAGCCAAGGAGGAGTGGATGGCCAAAGTAGTCACCATTGAGCCAGCCTATGCTTCATTTACTTCAAAAATCCAAGAGGACCATTGTAGAGGAATGCAGTCAAAGGGTAAGGTTGACAGTACGTATTTATGATTGGTCTGAATGGAACATAGATAAAGAACACTGGAGTCATGGGAGATGAATGTTTAGAAAGATAAAGATAGTCTTGACTGCAGGGCAAGTAAATGTTCCTAGTTTACTTGTGGGTGGGAGCATGTGAGACGTTTTAAGCATCTTAAGAGTTTTCGTACAAAGCTTAAGTCCAAGTGGATCAAGGACCTCCACATCAAACCAGACACACTCAAACTAATAGAAGAAAAACTAGGGAAGCATCTGGAACACATGGGCACTGGAAAAAATTTCCTGAACAAAACACCAATGGCTTATGCTCTAAGATCAAGAATCGACAAATGGGATCTCATAAAACTGCAAAGCTTCTGTAAGGCAAAGGACACTGTGGTTAGGACAAAACGGCAAACAACAGATTGGGAAAAGATCTTTACCAATCCTACAACAGATAGAGGCCTTATATCCAAAATATACAAAGAACTCAAGAAGTTAGACCGCAGGGAAACAAATAACTCTATTAAAAAATGGGGTTCAGAGCTAAACAAAGAATTCACAGCTGAGGAATGCCGAATGGCTGAGAAACACCTAAAGAAATGTTCAACATCTTTAGTCATAAGGGAAATGCAAATCAAAACAACCCTGAGATTTCACCTCACACCAGTGCGATTGGCTAAGATCAAAAACTCAGGTGACAGCAGATGCTGGCGAGGATGTGGAGAAAGAGGAACACTCCTCCATTGTTGGTGGGATTGCAGACTGGTAAAACCATTCTGGAAATCAGTCTGGAGGTTCCTCAGAAAATTGGACATTGAACTGCCTGAGGATCCAGCTATACCTCTCTTGGGCATATACCCAAAAGATGCCTCAACATATAAAAGAGACACGTGCTCCACTATGTTCATCGCAGCCTTATTTATAATAGCCAGAAAATGGAAAGAACCCAGATGCCCTTCAACAGAGGAATGGATACAGAAAATGTGGTACATCTACACAATGGAATATTACTCAGCTATCAAAAACAACGAGTTTATGAAATTCGTAGGCAAATGGTTGGAACTGGAAAATATCATCCTGAGTGAGCTAACCCAATCACAGAAAGACATACATAGTATGCACTCATTGATAAGTGGCTATTAGCCCAAATGCTTGAATTACCCTAGATCCCTAGAACAAACGAAACTCAAGACGGATGATCAAAATGTGAATGCTTCACTCCTTCTTTAAATGAGGAAAAAGAATACCCTTGGCAGGGAAGGGAGAGGCAAAGATTAAAACAGAGACTGAAGGAACACCCATTCAGAGCCTGCCCCACATGTGGCCCATACATATACAGCCACCCAATTAGACAAGATGGATGAAGCAAAGAAGTGCAGACCGACAGGAGCCAGATGTAGATCGCTCCTGAGAGACACAGCCAGAATACAGCAAATACAGAGGCGAATGCCAGCAGCAAACCACTGAACTGAGAATAGGTCCCCTATTGAAGGAATCAGAGAAAGAACTGGAAGAGCTTGAAGGGGCTCGAGACCCCATATGTATAACAATGCCAAGCAACCAGAGCTTCCAGGGACTAAGCCACTACCTAAAGACTATACATGGACTGACCCTGGACTCTGACCCCATAGGTAGCAATGAATATCCTAGTAAGAGCACCAGTGGAAGGGGAAGCCCTGGGTCCTGCTAAGACTGAACCCCCAGTGAACTAGTCTATGGGGGGAGGGCAGCAATGGGGGGAGGGTTGGGAGGGGAACACCCATAAGGAAGGGGAGGGGGGAGGGGGATGTTTGCCCGGAAACCGGGAAAGGGAATAACACTCGAAATGTATATAAGAAATACTCAAGTTAATAAAAAAAAAAAGAGTTTTCGTGATGTGATAACTGACTAAGATTTTCACGTTAGATCAAAAAGAGGCAGGAGGATTGGAAACTGGTCATCAGCCATTTACAGGTTCAGGTGAGAAGTTAAGCATGCTCAGAGCAGGGTGAAACCAATGGAACTTGGTAATGCTGGGTAGATGATGAAGCTTTGGTGAAAGTTGATTCCTTACCGGTGATATGGAGAGACTATAGAAGCCTGACTGGCTGAAAAACTCTCAGTCTGTGTATCTAAAGGAATGGAGGGGTTCAGGATCTAAATGGTGGGATTATAAGAACAAAATAATAAAAATTAGGGGAATATGAGTCCAGAGGTTCATGTCAGGTGTCTTCCTCAGTCTTCCTCCAGTTTATTTTAGATACAGGTTCCTTCACTAAACCAGGAGTTCATCACTTCATCAAGACAACCTGGCCAGTGAGCTCCAGGGACCCACCGGTCTCTGTCTCTCCATCCCCATCAGAAGGGTTGCAAATATCCCATTGCTACACTCACCATCTTTTTTTTTAATGTTTATTAACTTGGGTATTTCTTATTTACATTTCTATTGTTATTTCCTCTCCAGGCCAACATCCCCCTAACTCCTCCCCTGCCCCTTCTCTATGGGTGTTCCCCTTCCCATCCTCCCCCCATTACCGCTCTCCCCCCATCAATCCCGTTCACTAGGTGTTTACTCTTGGCAGAACCAAGGGCTTCCCCTTCCACTGGTGCTCTTACTAGGCTATTCATTGCTACCTATGAGGTCAGAGTCCAGGGTCAGTCCATGTATAGTCTTTAGGTAGTGGCTTAGTCCCTGGAAGCTCTGGTTGCTTGGCATTGTTGTTCATATGGGGTCTCAAGCCCCTTCAAACTCTTTCAGTCCTTTCTCTGATTCCTTCAATGGGGGTTCTCAGTTCAGTGGTTTGCTGCTGGCATTCGCCTATGTATTTGCTGTATTCTGGCTGTGTCTCTCAGGAGAGATCTACATTCGGCTGCTGTCGGCCTGCACTTCTTTGCTTCATCCATCTTATCTAGTTTGGTGGCTGTATATGTATGGGCCACATGTGGGGCAGGCTCTGAATGGGTGTTCCTTCTGCCTCTGTTCTAAACTTTGCCTCCCTATTCCCTCCCAAGGGTATTCTTGTTCCCCTTTTAAAGAAGGAGTAAAGCATTCACATTTTGGTCATCCTTCTTGAGTTTCATGTGTTCTGTGCATCTAGGGTAATTGGAGCATTTGGGCTAATAGCCACTTATCGATGAGTGCATACCATGTGAGTTTTTCTGTGGTTGGGTTACCTTATATGGTCACATTACAAGTGCACTACTGACTGAGTCTTCTCCCGCTAGCCCTAAGTTCAGGGATGCTTGTAGGAAGCTGGGCAAATAAAACCGTAGCTCAGGTAAGTTCACCAGAGTTAATGTAGAACCAAGGCCCTCTCCAACAGTGTTCTCAGATGTCACAGACAGGAAACAGAGCCATGGGTATGAGAATGTCTTTGTACACCATAAAGGCACTTCCTCCATATGACTCATTTGAGAACTGTTGACTACAGCTCGGCTTAGGCTAGTTAAGCACTTTCCCCATTACAATCTAGGTAAGGCATAGGACGCAATCAGCCCACAACAGGAAGCTGAGGGCGCATGGGTGGCATGGAGAAGCTTGCCCTGTTGTCTACACAAGCTTCTAGCCACCTCTCACCCCATGTCTCACTTGTATAAAGTCTTTATTCAGCCATATTTGTTGTTAAGCCTGATCCTTTTTTCTGGCTTGTTTGCAGAGATTCGTGAAGTCCACTATGAGTTTGTCTTTGAAAAACAAACCACCTACCAAGAATGCTACTTTCCCAAGTACTATTGAAATTGCATGAGAAAAACCAGATTAGTCATGAAAGCAAGATCAAGACAAAAAAAAATTAGTGTAACTGGTATTTGTGTTTAAATCTGTCTTGAGACTCTGAAGCCAATGTCAATCCCAATGGAAAGCTCCTGGTTTCTGCTAGTCAGGACTGGGACAGCATGGGCCTTTGGATGGATGGCTGTGGAAGACACCATTAATATTTACAGAGTAAATATTCTAGGGCAACTAATCTGTTGCTGTTCACATCTTCCTGCTGCTCATGCTCAAAGCCATCTCAGGCCATTTAAAGAAATTCCTTATTAGAACCTCACATCCATGGCCAGAGTAGATTCTACTCAAGAGTCCACGGCTGACTGTTTTCTTTCACTAATGGAAATCTATCATTTACCCATTTATCCTTTGTCTCAGATACATTTCCAATTATATACTTAATAACTACAACGCCCACTCTATTTTAAGCATGTCTAGTTATAAAACTCAGTGCTAAGCGCCTACTTATAGTATTTCAATTTCAGCTTGACAGTAACCTAGGAAGTACCTATTGGCATGTCTTTTATTTGTGAATAAATAGGTTTAGTGACATAAATAATTTTTTAAATGGATGAACAGGAAGATGTAAAGTTGGAATTTGGGCCAACAGTTTCATTTTCTACTAGTGAAAGAGTTTGTACATCTTCGTACAATAGCTTTGCCTTTCTCTGTTATATTTTCTAGATTGTTAAGACTGATGTGGACTTGCTATTATGTTCTTCTATGGCCTCTCAAACTTGCAATCGTCCGATTCTTTGTAAATAACTGAAGGGGAGGCTGGTTGTAAGCAGTTCCATAAGATTAGGTCATAGAGTTCTGATCTCACCTTACTTATTCAGTTACAGATTGACAGACTTCATGTATTTTAATACTCATTCCTCAAGAAGTAGGAGAAACAGTAGCAACAAAATAACAAGGATACTGCAAACATCTGAGACCTGGGAGCTGCCATCTGCTTTTGCAAACATTTCACTGTGATTATCATGTTTCTAAAGAGGACTTGGGGGTGAGGCTTTCCAGGACGCACTGGTTATGGAAAGTGGTCTGCAGAGGATGCTACCATCCTGCTTTAAGTACCACACATGTGGTCTAACCTTCAGCAGGGTTGACTTGGAAACCAAAGTGAATAAACAGACTGAAAATGGACCTCATTCTCAGAACCAATTCAGATGACCTTAAGGAATGCAAATTTATTCCTGCATTTGCTATGCTAAGTTGCAACTGTGGAAATGTGGCAATGCTTTGGATGATTGAGGTGTTTCTTTCAATGGAGAAACTTTGCCAACATTGTGTAATCTTTTACTTAAGGGTCTGCTAAAAGAAGTAGAGTATGACATCAGTATGTCAGTGCCAGGTAAACACTGGCATATAGCATGTGAGGTCTAAGGACCTGAAAACCTCTGGCTAGTCCATTTCCTTTCAGAAGGCAATGCATATAAAAAATAAGTTTATGACCACAATGTTTCCTGTGGGCATGAAATCTATCAGAGGGAGCTAAAACCTCAGACAAAGGACTTTCATACACCTATACTACTGATCAGAACCTAGAGATCAAGCTAGTCGAAGGGCACTGAATGGTCATAGCGGACTTAGTGATGATGTGACTTGGTTTTGAGCACTCTTTGAGTGTGGCAATGGCTATAAAGGTATTACAATTCCTGCATAACCCACTCTTGCCCAGTTTATGAATGGGAAACAGATCCTGCCAGTGGCTTACATGTGTGCAAGATTTGAAAACAACAGGAGACTGAGACCATCTTGAGGGTACTTTTGTTATTTTTGCTAGCAAGTACCTATATCCCAGACTCCAGTGTGCTGTCTTGAGATCAAATTGAAGAACAGGTAGATTTTTACCTTTTCAATATAGTCAGGACTATCAGTTTTTGGATGAAGGAATTTTCATAGCATCTTCAGTTGCTGGTATAGAATCTTGATTAGCCATTTCCCTAGAATAGCATTTGAATTTATTTTTTTTATGACAATGATATATCTGTCAAGTCACAGACATCAGTTTTTGACAACTGGTCCACCATTTGCTTGTTTAGTTATTTAAATACATTTTGCCCTATGATTTGTTGATTCTTGAGGGAGCCCTTGGAGAATAATGCTATTTCTAAGATCTGCGGAGCACGTGCCTTTTGAATTCTTTCTAATCTACAGGAAGAAATTAGAAAACAGCATACTAAGTGAGGCCAACTACCCATCACAGATCTAACAACAGGTAAACAGCGAGGAACGCCACTAAATGTAAAAGGGCATCGTCACACAATGGTACGGCTACTGGCTGTCATGTAACTGTTAAGCTTTACACAGAGATTTGCCCATCTTTACCCATCTTTAAGGGCTGGACTTAAAGGCATATGCCATACCATACTCTGTGCTCTGCTTTCATCCATGAAACAGTCTCTGTCTTTTCTGCTGGCAACACAGCCTCAGTAGATCAGTCATATGGAGAGCCTTGTACTGTAGCACAGACACAGGGGGAACAGGGAGGGCAGAGCCAGGAAGAAAGGACACCTGTTGGTTCAGGAAAATTCCATTCGAAGATCTCTTTTCATATTCTCAGCAGGAGATAACATCAGAAATAATGTTTCTACATAAGAGTTGGATGGTACTATCTTACTGGTCCCTTCAAAACCAGTATTTAATTTAAGGAAAAGCCATTTGTGTGTATTTGTGTGTGTGTGTGTGTGTGTGTGTGTGTGTGTGTGTGTGTGTGTGAGAGAGAGAGAGAGAGAGAGAGAGAGAGAGAGAGAGAGAGAGAGAGAGAGAGACTTAACCCAGCATTTGAGTGCTATCTAGCATTCACATTGAAGCAATGTGTTCACCAAATGACCATTTTCTCACTATGGGGATAAAATCTATTTTGTCTTTTTTTTTCTATTTTGTCTTTTAAAAAGAGCTGAGTTATACCTGTGCCTGGCAAAGTAGTCCCAGTCTCTCTTACCTTACCTTCAGCTCCTTGCTATGATAAGCTCACATTGGTAATTACTTTTAATTTATAGTCCAAGGCTACAATACTACTTCTCACTGGGACATGTAAGTGGCTCACGTGGGCAGATGCAGGGTCTGTTCATTTAGAAGTATGTTTTTTTTTAAAACCAGTTTCTTAGAATAAGAAACAGAAGGATAACCCGCACCGGGAACTCACATATCTTATTTATTACTCCTGTGGCTCGAGAAGCTCTGTGGACTTTGTGGCAAGACTGACATGTGGATTTGCTGATGCCATGTCAGTGGGACTTGTCCCCAGCTTCCTCTGTGACTCAGGGGACTGTTGCATCAGTACGTCTAAACTCCACTTCCATCGAGCTCCGTCTCACTTTATGCAGTACCTTGTAATGTTTATGAGATGACTTAGTGGTTTTTACAGTTCCAAAGTCCTCTCTCTAACACCTCAAGTGACCTGGCTCAGTAAGAAGAGCTATGCTCATTTGTTTAGAAGGGCAAGATAGTAGGTGAAAATCAAAAGAAAAAAGGTTGTTTTAAAAATACATGGCAAAGTGAAAAAATGTATATATAAAGAAAGGGAAGCATTCTGATTTTAATTCTTTCTTTCTCTTTCTCTCTCTTCTTTCTTTCTTTCTTTCTTTCTTTCTTTCTTTCTTTCTTTCTTTCTTTCTCTCTTTCTGTCCATTTTAGTCTTTTCCTAATTCTCTAGGGCTCACACCATCAGGCTGCCATTGTCTCCCCTGACTCTTTTCTATGTTCCTTTTGTTGGCTAAGTATCACTGACGTCATATATTGTGACGCAGAACAGAAACTTACGATTTGCAAGTTTCCGTTCATATGTGGGCTTCTTCCCAGAAGTAAATAGCTGACCTCTGAAATTTCCACCATCATGGCTAAAACATTACCACCAAGATTCAACTGTGGATTTGTGTATTTTGGGGGACTTAGGAAAATGTCACTGCAATTTCCACTCCTAGGAGTGTTGCATATTGACATATAATCTGTCCTTTATCTTGAAGGATTCTCTGCTTTTGCTTGACCCAGTCCCCAGGGTTTGAAAACAGAGCCTTTCCTAGTCCCCGCAAGGATCTCATCGGCCCTCACTTAGACCCCTCACAGCCAGCAAGCTCACACTCTCTGCTGTGTCAACGTCTTTGACACGCAAAGCAAAGAGCTTAAGGGATTCTTCTTGACAGTGACCATCCTAGGTCCAGAAAGGATACCTGAAAAACATCAAGTCCAAGTCTCTTCATTGTTTTTAGTATATTTTTAAACTCGAGGTCAACTCAATTTCCACCTCTTCTTGTAGGGTGGGTTTCTTTCATAGTCTTTCCCATATTTTTCTTTTAATTTTAGGTGAGGGACTTTTTATTTCCTTGGAAGTTCAACTTATTTTAGCCTCCAATTCCTGGTTGTTAAAGACAATTCTAAATCTTGGATTTGCTTATTTATTTATACTTTAATCGTGTGTGTGTGTGTGTGTGTGTGTGAGTGTGTGTGTTTTTGTGTTTGTGTGTGCTTGTGTGTGTGTATGTGTGTGTGTGCTTGTGTGTGTGTGTGCTTGTGTGTGTGTGTGTGTGCTTGTGTGTGTGTGTGTACACGTGAAAAGGCAAGAAATCAGCTTCTGATATCATTTTATAGGTGCTAAAAACCTTGGTTTTGAGACAAGATTTCTCATAAGTGTGGCACTCAGAGTAAGCCATGTTGGCTGGCCAGCAGGCCCCGGGTATCCCCCATCCTTTACTCCCTACTCCTATGAGTGTGTCCTCATGCCCATACATTTTTCTGTATCATACAAAGTACCTTCAATTAATTAATTAATTAATTAGTTAGTTAATTAACATCCTAACTGCTGCCCCTCCCACAGTTTCCCACCCATACCTCCTTCCCTTTCCCTCGGAGAGGGTGCCTTGCAGGATTCCCTCTTCTCTGGGGCATCGAGTCTCTACAGGTCCAACCACTCCCACTGGGGCCAGAGAAGGCAGTCAGTTCTCTGCTCCCTAAGTGCTGCCCAGGCCCAGCCTTTCCCATGGTGCTCATGATGGAAATCAGGACCTCATGCCTGCACGACCAGCATTTTACCAACTGACCTATGTCCCCAGCTGCTGTACTTTTACTTTTGATGGCAGCATTTTCACTAATCCCGAGAATAAGTGTGTTATAACTTTGGGATACTATCTAGTTAAGGGTTCATTCCAACTCAATTGAAACTTAACAGGTTACAGATAGCTGAAGCCATACTGTGGAATGGCTCGTGTTCTGTGCCAGTGAGATGACTCAGCAGGTAAAGGAACTCACCACCAAGTCTGATGAACTAAGTTCAGTCTTGAGAACCCAAATGGTAGAATCAACAAGTTGTTCTTTGACATCCATACATATGCTGTATATATGAACAGATGTCACACACACACATACACACAAACATACACACAGAACCATCCTCTGTCTGTATACATATACATGTTGCGATACATGCACACAAATGATACACATATACACATACACACAGTCCATACTCTGGCATCCATGCACATGTTTTGATACCTGAACATGCATATATGCATCAAACACACACACACACACACACACACACACACACACAGAGAGAGAGAGAGAGAGAGAGAGAGAGAGAGAGAGAGAGTAAAAAAGAGCTCCATGGTCTTAGAGTTTCTATGTCTCTTCATAAAAATCATTTGGTCTTTATGTATGTGTAAGCAAAAATAAGGAAACAAAAAATACTAATCAATTTTCTGTCAAAACTTTATATGAGTTTGTGTGTACATGTAGGCATGCATGTGCGTGTGTGTGTGTGTGTGTGTGTGTGTGTGTGTGTGTGTTACTGAGGATTGACCATCATATATAGGCATGCTGCCTGCCATTGAATCATACCACGAGACACCATGTTAACACTTTGAAACATGTCATGGGGTTTCTTTTCCATGTATGTGTACCTATACTTTGAATGGAATTATGCACACACTGTTTTATTACTATTATCTCCATTAGCAATGTATCTTGTTTATTTCTTGCCCGTTCCCTAAAGATGATCTGATACATGTATTGTATCTTCGGTGCTGCACAGGATTACACTGTGTGGACATGTGGTGCTTTACTCACTATCTTACTGCTGTTAAAAAATTTTATTCTGTATGTTGTATACCTACCAATTTTCCTGTAATACTTATTCTCCCTGGCTATTCTGACGGGTTCACACCCTTTCAAGTGGCTCCAACAAGAAAGGCAGTGCAATGTCCTTCCAAGGAAACTTGGAGTGTTGCAAAGGTTCTGGTCTACACACTAACCTTGAGTGCTTTCCCTCTGCTCCATTTCTACTTCCAACATTTACAAAGTAGAGAACTCCAGGAAGAACATGTGTGGGGCTTGGACCTTACATATCCCCCAAAGTCTGTACACTAAAGCCAAGACCCCAGCCTATGCCACAGTTAAGAGTGGTGGAGACTGGGTTTGCTCTGTCTTTGTCTCTCCCCACTCCCCCTCTCCCCCTCTCTCCTTTCCCTCTGTCTCTCTGTCTCTGTCTCTATCTCTGTCTCTGTCTCTGTCTCTCTCTCTCTGTCACTGGAGCTGTGTCTTTGATTGTGATACTGAGATCTCTCCTAGTGTCCTTGCTCCTTGGCTGTGATGGTAGGATCACCTTCATTGTCATGCATGACCTGGTAAGGCCCACAGCAACAGGACCAAGTGACTATGGACCTAAGGCTCTCGTCATTCTTAGATTACTGTTCGCTTCATCAGATAGTGGGGAAGCGCAACTTTGTACTTAGGACTGTAACTTTTGTGCCTTGGTAGTGTTTGTCACAGGACAGCCCTCAGCCTCAGTAACAAAGTACTTAGCACATTAGCTTCTGTCATGGCACATAATGCCAGTAGGGGACACCAGCATTCATAGTATCAGTGACCAAACCACTGCACTGGCTCTCTACCATCACCTGAAGTTCAAGGACACTTTATAATATTCATCCCTCATTTTATTAGAAATTTATTAGGAATTTGGGATTCCATGGATGTTTATTTTCATGTTCAATGAAATCTTAACACAGTAATGAGTGTTCTAAGTTGTATATTTTCAGAGTAAGGGTCCCTGATCTCACAGTATTAGGGCTACCTTTGGTTAGCAATGACTTCCCTTGTTTGTGTTTTCTGTTGTTCGATCTCTATAGAATCACTCCCATTATCCTTCTCACAGTGGCTCTGTTCCTGAGTGACTTGCCCAGCTGCCACTGCCCTTATGGTTCGTTCGCTCCTCTCCAGTTGTTGACCCCATCACAGAGCTCCTGTCCTTAGAGAACTCTGTGAAGTAGGTGAAATGCCCATGTTGCCCTCAGCTGACAGTCACTGTGCAACGAGGCAACTGTGACTTAGTCAGTAGTCTCCATACTTTAAATTTGTCCTTTCGTAAGCATCTCACAAAGGCCAGATACAACTTAACCCATGTGTCTTGAGAATACTGAAGGAGGCAGGACTAAGCAAGAATACCCTGTGAGTCAAGTGTATTCAGTGTACTTTCAATGTGTAATGATTTCTACTTACACGGGGTTCACCAGGACAAGCCCAAAGGAAGTTGTTCATGCTCTTGTTGTAGTCTCTACTTAACTGGGTCCTGTTTTGTTTTTTGTTTATTTGTTTGTTTGTTTTTTGTTGTTGTTGTTTCTGGTGGTTGGTTGATTTTGTTTTTAAAGGAGGTCTGCTCTCTGATCAGGGTTCAGAGACAAATATGAGGGTTGATGTGTGGTGCTTGATATGAGAAGTGGTGTCTGCATGTGAGGGTCAATGTATGGTACTGGCGATGTGGAAGAAAAGTTCTGGGTCTAAGAACTAAATTGAAAGAGAAAAAACAATCTTGAATTCCTGACCTTCCTGCCTCTCCTTTCCAATCTCTAGGGTGACATTCAGGTCCTGATACATTCTTTTCCTTGAATCTCCTCAAGCAAACTTCACATTCTGTGTTATCCTCTCCATGATAGCTAATAGACTCCAGAATTTCATTTGAAAATTACGTTATTTTTCTACTGGATACTGCTGTCCCCTGTCTACAAGCTGATTCCCATGGTGTGACTTTTCACCTGGTAGTTTGAACTTTCCAGACTGAGTGCCTCCATTTTTTGGCTACATCCTTTATATTCTACAAACCTAGAGATGAGCAGGCAGCCCAACGAGCAGAAAGATTGATATTTTTATATGGAAAACTCACCCTCTGCATCTTAAGATAACACTCCATTGTATTATCTTTCAAAAATTAAAGCGAAGAGAAGAAAGGTAGTTTTACCTGTGTCATCCAGGTAGCGATAGATTCAGTACTCCTCAACTCCTATTGGTTGAGAAGAAGGCGAACAATAAAGAAATTCTTCTATAACACGCATAAAATGTTTGAGACAAGAAGGGAAAAAAAGATAGTTTTGTGTCAAAAACTCTGAAAGTCAAATTTTTGAAATACAAATATACTTTCAAGAAGGTACTCATAGCCTGTCACGGAGTTTTCCAGAGGTTTCTCTGATTGTCAGGTGCTTGAGACTCTCTTGTTCCATTCGTACTCTTTATGAAAGACATGCACATAAATATTCCAGTAGCCAGAGAGCTGCATGCATTTGCTCAGTTGGAGAATTACCATGATTTTTGTTCCTGAAGGCTTTAAGGCTTTGTTTTGGAACTCTTCCACACACCTTAACACTCACAGTGCTTTGAGGCATAGTCCTAGGCCCATGCTTACATGCTACAGGTAACAACAGAGACACTGCCTTCCCTGTGAGTTCATACCTCCCTAGTAATACGGGAACTACTTGCTGCATTATTTGAGTCCTTCTGTTTATTGCTTCCTCCTCCCTTTATCCTTATTGGTTTGAAACTTTGAAAAGTAGCTTGCTCCACCAATCAAAAGTAAACAGTGTAATCAGAAACGGAAATTGGAGGTTGTAGGGCAGAAACGGTGACTGCTGTTTTCCTCAATGAGAGATAAAAAATGAAGAAATATTAAATATATAAATGTAACATACCACTATGAGCATATCAAAATAACAATAGCATTTCTTATTTTTGGTTTAATTATGGTAAGAATAATAATAGCCAACATTTTCAATCATCTTGTATGTATTTCTTCCTTGTAACATCTTATTGTGGGTAATGTTACTGAGAACAATTTATCAATGAGGAAACAGGCTGATGACATTTTGGTGCATAGTCAAGTTGACATGATCCAGAATTACCAAGGAACATCATCTTATTGCAGGTTTTCTAATCATTGTTCTGGGGGCATGTCTGGGGGTGGTTATCTTTATTACAATACCCCACTTTGGGTGCTACCATTCCTTAGACAGGAGATTTTGGACAGTATTTAAAAAATGAAGAAAGTTAGCAGGAGAGCTGGCAGGAATAACCACTCTTTAGTTTGCCATGGTTGCAATGTGACTCGGTGTTTCTGGTTTCTGCCACTCTTAATTCCTTCCCCTCAGCGATGTCTATATCTTGGAACTGCAAGCCAAACAAGCCCTTCTTCCATTTTAGTTGCTTTCCTCAGGGTATTTTATCATTGCAACCTGATAACAGGCCTGTAAGTTAATGCTTCTTTCTGGAGTCTGCATAGTAACAGTCCTTTAGGGGAGTCTTAAGTAAATTTTAATTACATTCAAAAGAAGTGCATAATTCATCACTATGTTTTAGTAACAGTTCTATGGGAAAGACCTTCAGCAGTGACATGAATGGGGTGCACTCAGAGAAGACACCGAGCCTTTAAAAATGAAGCCTCCATTCACTATCTCTGATTGGTCACTGGCTAGAGATCAATGAAAGAATCAACATGGAGCTTGCTTATACTTTTAAAAGGGGTATTTATAAGTCAAGAAGTATTGTGCTAAGCACAAAGGAACAGAAACAAACCATGTGGCTTTATAAAATGAATTCTAGGATTCTTCTGCCAAGAGATATTAGTGTGATCTCATTAACCACTACAGTTATGTCTTCAGTAAAACCCACAAATACTAGTTGGTGTGGTTAGAAGGAGCAAGTGACTTCTTGAGATTAAGAGGGAAACAGCTCAACCAGGAAAATATTGGCACTAGCCTTCAGTTGTTGCGGCCATATCCAGGATTTCTATGGAAGCTAAAGAGCAAAACAATGATATAGCCCAGCCCTTATGCTAAGTTACACCCACAAGGCCCACAGAATGGCCACCCCACCTCTCCTTCCCTGCTAAGTGGCTGTTGAAAGATCAAAACCACAGAGACACTCATCGGCCTCCAAAAGAGCTTTCATTAATGGATTCATACATTTATTTATTCTTTCACTTAATCCTCAAATATTTGAAGAGTCTAGCTACCTAGAAACTGTCTCCTGGGGACACAGCCAGTTCTCAGGGAGAGCTAGGTAGGGTGTTTGATCTGGCGTTTTCCAGTAAGAGATGTCTCAAATTGTTTCTTTTTAAAAAATTGTTTTTAAGAAAGGAAACTGCTGATCTTTGAGGAATATCAGCAGTTAATCTGGTTAATAATGCCAGCCAGACTATTTCTAAAGGCACTTCTTAGCTGGCTGAGTATTAAACCATAGGGTTCAGTGTTGAATCATTACACTGAGCCTCCAGCTCAGATTTTTGAAGGCCATATTTTTCCTCACCTAATCAAGGCTTTGGATTTAGTCTTGGATGCCAGTGCTGAAAAGGGTTTATTCTTCTGGGTGAAATGAAGCAGGGAAATAAATGGAAGACGTTTTAAAAAGAATGAACCCTTTTGGAAATCAGTTACATATTAGGCAAGTTACATTCGTCCTGTATGTGGTTCTTATAGAAAGGAGATTACTTAGGTAGTCTATTACATTTTCCCCATGATAAACCTGTCAAGCAGGCTGTTACATGTGGTCACATATCTTGTCTTAGGCTGGGCAAAACTGGGCTTCCAATTCACACCTGTCACTTCCCAAGTCCCGTTCTGATTACCAAGTGCATGTAATTTACCTTGATTTTATCGAACACTTCACTCACGTGTGCCTACTAGACTGTACTAGACTATGAACTCTACTAAAGACTATTAAAATCCATCCCAAACAGAGAAAATTAATCAAAATACATTGGTTCAGGGCAAAAGCAAGTGGGAGTGTAGAGAGCGGGATTCAAGAAGTTAGGACTGCCGAGCTAGAGGAGGCCTCACTGGGAAGGAGGGCTCATCAGGTATTTGAAGGAGAAACCAGAGTAGGTGAAGCAAGTGCCATCGGGACACATTTCCTGAAGAAGGAAAAGTAAGCACAAAGCTCTGAGAGCTATGATGGCTGTGTTTAACAAGAGTGAGGAGGGAGTTCTGACAAGCTAGAGGGAAGCCAGGACAATGACAGTGGCAGGAGATAGGCTGTAGTTCCTGCCGGGAAGCAGACTGTGTGAGATTGTGTAAGCCAGCGTAAGGATGCCGAGAAAGGAAATCTCAGAATATTGAGTTGCTAAATGACATGGTTGCCTATGTTTCAAATGATCATTCTGGCTTCCATGATAAAATATGAGAGGTGGTACTTACTGTCTTGAGTAAGAGGAAGTTCCAACAATGCTTGGCCTGAGAGGTTCTGCCTGGAAGTAGATTCTATACCACCCTTTGGGATGAATAACAAGTATACATTCCCAAGGGAATGTAAATATTAATTATCTGAGATATACATTGGAAGAAATAATGGAATAACGGAGCAATATCCCAATGGTCAAGGAGCTAGTACTTGAAAGACAGGAGACATATTGAGTGTTTCCTTATGAGGTAGCCTTGAATCTAAGAGTGGGTCCGAGATTTGAACAAGCAAGGGAAGGGAAGACCTGGAGAGTGGCTACAGTGTGGAGGCAGTGGGCAAGATTAGGAGTGGAGTAGGGAATTTGTTTATTTTCTATAAAAGATCAGAGGGTAACTACATTAATCGTATATGCCATATAGTCTCTGTGTAACTCCAAGAGTTTACTGCTGAATGCAAAAAACAAAACAAAAAACAAACAAACAAACAAAACCAACATCAACAAATGAAAGCAAAATCAGCCATGAACAATATGCACAAGAACGAGTATTTCTGCACGCTAATCTGCTAGTCAGACTTTACTCCAAAACAGGGATTCAGATTTGACTCAAGGGTAGTGTCTTAGTTAGGTCACTATTATTGTGATTAAATACCACGACCACACATAACTTGGTTTATTTTTCTTAAATTTTTACATCACGGTGCATCATCAGAGCAAGTCAGAGCAGGAACTTAGCAGGAAACTTGAGGCAGGAGCTCAGGCAGAAACCATGGAGAAATGCTACTCATTAGCTTTCTCCTCAAGGCCTGCTCAGCATGCTTTCTTAAAGCAGCCAGGACCATAAGCCCAGAGATGTCACCACTCACAATGGACTGGGTCCTCTCCCATCAATCACTAATGAAGAAAATGTTCCACAAATGTGTCTACACCTGGATCTTATGGAGACATTTTTTCAATTGACATTCTCTCTTGTCAGATGACTCTAGTTTGTGTCAAGTTGTCCTAAACCTAGTCAGCACAGATATGAAAGAATTTAATCGAGAAGACTCGGCAAAGGGAGGCACGTAAACACATAACAATGCTAACAAAATCACATTATCTCCCCTTCCTATCCTGTTTCCCCCAACCCCACCCCCACTCCTCCAGGATCACTTGTAACCCAGGTTGGCTTCTCTATGTAGCTGACATGATGGAGATCTGTACTGCTGGGATGTCAGACAAGAGCCACTAACTGGCTTCCATGAAGTGCTGGGATCCACCTAGGGACTTCTGCATGTTAGACAAGCACACTCTATCAGCCCATCTACACTCATACTCCGCACAAAAGTCCCCACAAGAGTCAGTATTTCATTACCGCTCTTCTGATTCCCTGAAAGCAAAGTAAAATAATGACATAGGAAACATGCAAGTCGCAGTTGCATGGAAGCTATCACAAACTCAAGCCACCACCTAAAAGGCACACCTGTTTCTTATGCTTTCTTTTTTTCTTTTCTTTTTTTTTTTTTTTTGGTTCATTTTTTCGGAGCTGGGGACCGAACCCAGGGCCTTGCGCTTCCTAGGCAAGTGCTTTACCACTGAGCTAAATCCCCAACCCCTTCTTATGCTTTCTTAAAAAAAAAATAGATTTATTTTGTTTTCTACATATGACTATTTTGACTATGTGTCTGTATATGCACCATATTTGTGCTTAGTGCCTTCGTAGTTAAAAAGGGGGTGTTGAATCCCCTGAAAGTGAAGTCACACCAATCTGTAGTGTGCCATATAGAACTGGGCTCTTCTGCAAGAGCACCAAGCTCTGGGAACCAGTGAACCATTGTTTTAGCTCCTTTCCTATGATTTCTTAAGTGGAGGCTTTCTGGAGGCCAGCTTCCACATCCCACTCCAATCAAAATCACCCCCAAAGATATTCACCTAATAATGTAACATTCAGATAAAGTCAGTGGCTGCTTTCCCCTGATGAGGCTCACAGTGTATGTCAACACAGACCCCAACATTCCCTTTTACAGAACACTGGGCTCATTTTATGCATTTCTGTCATCTGT
Source organism: Rattus norvegicus (assembly GCF_021556685.1). NCBI lineage: Eukaryota > Metazoa > Chordata > Mammalia > Rodentia > Muridae > Rattus > Rattus norvegicus. Next base: position 16,865,560 of record NC_141547.1, read on the forward strand.
TTGTTCTTCCCTTTTGTATTTTAGCTAAAAACAAGCCAACCGTTATAGGCCTGTGGATAGGGCTTAGTGGTAGAGCAATTGCTTAGCATTTGTGAGGTCTTGAAGTATAAAAGAGATTTTGTTTGCGCATCTGTCTACCTATTTTGTTGTTGTTCTTTTGAAGCAGGACATCATGTGGTCCAGGTTGACCTTGAACTCATGATGAACTGGAGATTGACTCTGAGTTCCTGATCTCTGGCCCCTAAGTGCTGTGATTACTTCATGCCTAACTCTAGACTTGTTTTTGGCCACCTCTGACTAGTTGTTCTTGATTCTATTAGCACCTGGATTCCACTGGTATACAGGACCAATATGGAAACTATGTGAGCTCAATGCAGAGGTCTGCCTGTGATATTTCAGCTGGCCCGAAGGAGGAGGAATAAGAGACACCCAGGTACAGCACTATAGACTTGTACTACAGGGCCAAGACTGCACAATAGGCACAGGGGTGGGAGTGGTATGTGTGCCTGGTGTGGTGTTCAGAAGCACTGGAGCTCCCAGACTGAGGAGTGGTTACAAAAGTGGCATCGGAGGTCACTGAAATTAGATGCCCTTTGGAAATGATCTCTGTGTAGTCTTCACCTTTTCTGTGTGGCGCCTTTTCCCTGTGCCTCAAATTGAACTGTCTCTGATGTGTTACAGCTGTTTCACAGCCTTCTCTAGGCCACTGAGGAATAATAGAACAGAGCTCCAGAGAAGTGAGGAGCTCCTCAGATGACTTGGATTTTCCCTTTATCCCTCTGCCACAGACGATATTGGAAGTGGGAAAGAGGATCTCATGTAGCTGTAGTTCTTGGCTCCCAGGAACCTGGGAGGCCTGGGAAAACCCAGTGACAGGGGAGACACGGGCTGCCACTACACCTGTGCTGGCACTCCTACACCTTACAGCTACTCCTACACCTTACAGCTACTCCTACATCTTCCAGCTACCCCTACACCTTACAGCTACTCCTACACCTTACAGCTACTCCTACATCTTCCAGCTTAGCCCAGGAGGAATGGTGCCCCTGTTCTTAACTTCTAGTGTGACAGTTGTGACAGCTCAGGAGTAATGGTCATTTGGATTGGTGTATTTCATCATTACCCACACTCTCTAGTCTACAAAAATGTCCATCTTCATAAGTGACCTTCGTTTCTCTTTATGAATTAAAATCTACAAACAAAGGAGCTGTTCGAAACCACAGTTACATCAATAAAAGAATAAAATTCAATCCAGAGAGAATGGTGGGCTTCACCCAGTCTCTTCTAATGAAACTGCTCCTTGGGAACTGTGTTTGCTCTGACACAGCACTTGGCCTGCAACCAGTGGAGTTATTAATATAAACGATCCCAGTCTTGTGGTTTGATAGAAAGATTAATGGTCTTGAAGCTCAATGATAAATGCTATGCTTTGTATAATGAGGTCAACAGTTGCCAGATGCCACTGGAGGCTGTCTGAATGGGAAAAAAAACAGTGGTTAAGGTCTGTTCGTTGTTAGCTCATCTGTGTGATGTGACCCTGAACTCTGAAGCTTAGAAAGTCAGTACCAGCTACTGAGCTGCTAATTAACTCTAACAGCTTTCAGGTTCTCTTGGGACATTGTATCATCTGTTCCTCTTAAAAAATTAAAAACTGAACCACATTAGTAGAACTCAAAAGAGATACTATCTACCCTTAATAATACTCCATTAAACTATATACTCTTTGTTCCAATATATTCACCAGTGTGTCACTAAATTCATGAGTCCTATGTTTGCCACAGTTTCTATTATCAAAGATAACTTTTGATTGATGATGAATTTTTTATTCATGCTCCACACATATTATTGTATTGATTAATTTTTGTATTTATCAAAACTTGTATTGCAACTAACAGAAATCTATCCCAAAATATCTTAAGAGAAAAAGAGTTGACTTCTATGTGAAAAGTTTGGGGGTAGATTTAGTTACACAATAATTAACACATTTCGTACCAAAATTTTCTCTGCTTTATAGGATGTGGAAATTGGGGCAAGAAGATGCTTTTGCCAAACTTTTGCTCTGGTAGCATCAGTAATGTCTTCCACACATTTGAGAAGAATGAATTTTCTATATGATTTAAGTGGAAAAACAATACTGCTTTAAGCAAAAGAGAAAAAGTCAGGAATGTTTGAAAGAAAATATCCTTAGGTATGCATTTCAGGTAGGTTGGTGTAGCTTGGATAACAAACTGTAGATTTTCCTGTGTTGGCCATAGCTTATCATATAAGGTCTCTAAACAGTGAAATTACAGTAAGAGTTAGTCTTGGCAGGATTATTATAGGATCAATAGGAAGAGTAGATTCAACAAAGTTAAGATGGAGTCAAGGTTATTCATCACGAAATGGAAGGCTTAGAGAATCTTACCTTAGATGAAACCGATGGAAATACAGGAAGGAGAAAAGGTATTGAATACATTTGAAATGTTGAATATGCAGGAGTTAGTTGCCAATTATAAACTAGAGTGCAGAAGTGGAAGAGAGTAAAGGAGGGAGAATAGGTAAAATATTATTTCTGGTCTTCACAGGAAATGGTAATTCCTTTTGAGACAGGAAGAAGGAAGACGAAAGAGGAAGAAGGCTTGCTGAAGTGGGTGGGTGTTTACGTGTAGGAGAGCCCAATGCGTAGCATGGTGCCATGTAATCAGCTCACACCAGGACCGACAAATATCATCTGGGAGAGGTTGAGAATGCTTACCTGTGATGCAAGCATGAAGAAGACATTACTACTATATGTTGTCAGCCTCAGGTGGAGAACCTTTGAACCTCCATTTGTGTAAGTCTAAGAGTAACATCTGCAGGTACGGGGAAGAATATTCTAGAAACAACCTGAGCCAGAAAGCCAACTGTATACGGAAGCGATCCAAACTATCACAAAGTTTAGGAATCACAGTCTGATGGGAATGTGGGCCTGAATAAGATTAGGAGGTCAGAGGATTCAGAATTACAGCTGTTTTTTTACAGGACTTTCTAGGATAGACCCCAGAGGTCTTAAGATTGTCCCAGGTGTTGGGGATTGGTTCTAATGCTTCCTCTTATTTCAGCTCCCCAAAAGCCCTGCTCCAGACCTGAGGGTTATTGCCCCAGCTGACTTTAATTGATAATAAAGACTTGCCATACAGCCAATGGCTGGGCAGAAAAATAGAAGTAACGTGACTTTTAGATTGCATGGGGCAAGGGGCTGGGAGAGAGGGGAGAGGAGGGAAGCACCACAACACAGAGGCATAAAGACTAAAAGAACTAAAAAAACCCTCTGGTATGTAAGGATCCAGGAATGTTGCCCAAGGGGCCACTTCCTCAATTGGTTCTGGGGTAGCAGAGATGAAATGTTGATTTAGCAAGATGACTCAGGAAAGTTGGAGTGTATGTTAGCTGAGGAGAGATTTAGAAGTGCCTGGCCATTGAGACAGTCAAGGGATATCAAAATTGGCTGGTGTGTGTGTGTGTGTGTGTGTGTGTGTGTGTGTGTGTGTGTGTGTGTGTGTGTGAGAGAGAGAGAGAGAGAGAGAGAGAGAGAGAGAGAGAGAGAGAGAGAGATTGAGAGAGAGATTAGCAAATTCAGAGAGCTCTTGGGAGGGTGCAGTGCACATGCAACCCACCAGGAGCCAAATTGGCAAATCTATTTAACTAATTCACTGCTACACCTATGAATTTGTAAATATAGTCCTAAAGTTTCAAAAGGGTACTAAATAAAAATGTTTTACTTAAATATTACAGTTATCCTAATGGAATATTATTCATCCATATTGGAAAGTGAAAGTTTTTCATTTGTACTAATATGGTTCAAACCCTTAAGTCATTATATTAAATCACATAACCAGACAGACAGAAAGAAAATGTCAGCCCAAATATAGACCTATGATTACTAAAGAATGATCAAGGTACATGGATAAAGAGGAGGCTGTATTTGGTTATTCATGTGCAGAAATGCCACGCTGAACTTCGATAATATGTGAAAGTAACTTAATAATAAACTTGAGAACATTTAAAATAATGAAAAAATATAAATGATATCAGGGCTATTGAGATGGCTCAGTGAGTAAAGGCATTTACTGTAAAGCCATAGGACCTGGGTTTGATCTTGGAGATCCACATAGTTCTTAGAGAGAACTAAGTTGATTTTGGACCTTCACAAGGCACTGTAATGTGAGCATAAGCACACATGCACACGCACACACACACACGCACACACACACACACACACACACATGATTGATTTTTTTAAAAGTAATTTTAATTTTAAAATTAAGTAAAGTTGTTAGTAGAAACTTTAGTAGTTAGTTTTGGGTGCCAATGATATGGATTGAGGATGAGGCATAAAACCTCAACTATTGAAACAGCTCCCTGCACCCAAATCCTGTGGGAGGGAGAGCCAGACCTTCAGAGGGGCAGACATGCCTGGGAAACCAGAGGAGACTACTCTCTGCACACATTTCTGACTCTAGAGGAAGATGCCTAGTGCCATCTGGGCCCCCTGTGCACAGGGACCCAGGAGAAGGAGGGGCAGGCTCTTCTGGTTGCTGCCCTCACAGAGAGCTGAAACGCAGCCCCCAAGGAGTGAGGCCTGAGACCAGAGTTAAGACCAACTTTTCTGCTTCAAGTGGACTCAGGATACAGGCCCACAGGAACAGCTGAAGACCGGTAGAAGGAACGACTACATGCCTGAAAGCAGAACACCCTGTTGCCATAACTGGCTGAAAGAGAATAGGAAAACAGGTCTACAGCACTCCTGACACACAGGCCTATAGGATGGTCAAGCCACTGTCAGAAATAGCAGAACAAGGTAACACCAGAGACAACCTGATGGCGAGAGGCAAGCGCAGGAACCCAAGCAACAGAAACCAAGACTACCTGGCATCATTGGAGCCCAATTCTCCCACCAGAGCAAACGCTGAATATCCAAACACACCAGAAAAGCAAGATCTAAATTTAAAATCACATTTGATCATGATGATGGAGGACTTTAAGAAAGACATAAAGAACCCCCTTAGAGAAATGCAGGAAAACACAAGTAAACAAGTAGAAGCCCTTAGGAAACACAAAACTCCCTGAAAGCATTACAGGAAAACACAATCAAACAGGTGAAAGAATTGAAAATGGAAATAGAAACAATAAAGAAAGCACAAAGGGAGACAACCCTGGATACAGAAAACCAAAGGAATTGACAAGGAGCAAAATACAAGCATCACCAACAGAATACAAGAGATAGAAGAGAGAATCTCAGGAGCAGAAGATTCCATAGAAATCATCGACACAACGGTCAAAGACAATGTAAAATGGAAAAAGCGACTGGCCCAAAACATCCAGGAAATCCAGGACACAATGAGAAGATCAAACCTAAGGATAATAGGTATAGAAGAGAGTGAAGACTCCCAACTTAAAGGACCAGTAAATATCTTCAACAAAATTATAGCCACGAAACTAGATAAGATGGATGAAGCAAAGAAGTGCTGGCTGACAGGAACCGGATGTAGATCTCTTCTGAGAGACACAGCCAGAATATGGCAAATACATAGGCTAATGCCACAGTAAACCAGTGAACTTAGAACAGGACCCCCATTGAAGGAATCAGAGAAAGGACTGAAATAGCTGAAGGGGCTTGAGACCCCATAAGCACAACAATGCCAAACAACCAGAGCTTCTAGGGACTAAACCACTACCCAAAGACTATACATGGACTGACCCTGGGCTCCAACTGCATAGGTAGCAATGAATAACCTAGTAAGAGCACCAGTGGAAGGGGAAGCCCTTGGTCCTGCCAAGGCTGGATCCCCAGTGAATGGGATTGTTGGGGTGAGGGCAGTAATGGGGGTAGGATGGGGAGGGGAACAGCCATATGGAAGGGGAGGGGGAGGGGTTAGGGGGATGTTGGCCTGAAAACCAGGAAAGAGAATAACATTTGAAAAGTAAATAAGATATACCCAATTTAATAAAGATGGAGAAAAAAAAAACCCAAGAGAACAAAAAAAAAAAAAAAAAAAAAAAAACAACAAAAAACCCTTAACTATTAAGGACCTAGCAAGGAGGGTTTGATCAAGGGAGCTTATAATAATAAAATAATTTTGAGAAGAAAAGCCTAACCAGATAACAAATTAGAAGGAAAAGAAATCTTGACTATCAAACACAATAATTTACAAGGTACTACCACGGTACCAGTGACACATCGTAATACTTTTAATGCTGATTGAGTCTTAAAATCAGTATGACTATTTCTCTAATGATATTTTGTACCCTAAGGAAATATTAATAAATTCATTATGTTCAAGCTAGATGTGGCATAAAAGATATAAGGAGGTGTGAGTAAGGACATGACTAGAGGACTGGGGAAGTTCATTTTGAAACAGTAGAAAATTTTACAGAATGTGTCCATCACTTACATTCCATCCTGCCAAGAGTTGGTGATGACACAATGTGGAGAAAGTTACCTTCACAACTTAAGTTAATGATCTAGTACGTCAAGGCAGCAAAGTGCCAAGTAAGGTGTTCAGACGGTCAGATAATAGCATGCTCATCAGATGAAATAAATGAAGAATACTCAGACATGCTATTGGGGTAGTGACACTAGGAATCTTCATCCGTAAGTCTTGGTAGCAGTGAAACCTCCCCAGAGTGGCCGGGGAGTCTGCTGTTGACTTTATCAAAGCTAAACTGTGGTGATCCTATTCCATCAGGTTGAGCTGGAAGTCATAATTTGGTTTTCCCACTCATGCTCTCTTACACTGTTTTACATACAGTGGAGATAGTGCTTACCTGTAAATGGACGCTCTCATGCTTGTCCTGGCTCTTGATTTGCTGGTGAACTCATCCTCTGAGTCTGTGAGGGCAAGAGTCAGATGTCCTTGCCATGCCTGAAACTAGGTGAAGGACACACTAGCTGTCTGTTTTGTGGCTTCTCTTAGAAACTCCACCACCATCATGTAAAGGATATGAGGTGATATGTATTCATTTATGGACAAAGCAATAATAAAATAAAAAACCCTCATGTCACATAGTGGAGTCATATTAATCTTTGGTGAACATCAAGAATTACAGCGTTTTCCTAGCCAAGAGGTCTTGTCTGATTCTACAGTGACAGGGAAAGACACTGGAAAAAAAAAAAACAACAACATTTTTCAACTCATTAGTCACATGACTGTTAGTACTTTTCCCTTTTTGAGTGATTTGGATGTACTCACTGTCAGGTCTCAATCCTGTTGAAAATATATTTGAAGATGATGGATTCATGCTCAATGTCTTAATCATAGAAACAAGCTTTTTTCTTAAACCCAACTTTGATACTCATTGTAAGTCAGGCAACTAGGCTGACAGTATTTTCTGCCCAGGAGTTTAATAAAATGGAGTATAGTGTTAGCCTCTTCTATAAACCCATACAAAGCTGCCCTGCTTCGATTACTGCTAAGCAGATATTCCTTGAATGGAGTTTAAGGCCCCATGCAAGAGCCAAGAAATTGATAGCAATTTCTGAGTGTGTTAGGCATTGCTCGTAAAGATAGCATATGGAATTGATCTGACAAGGTAAGGGAACATATGGAGTGAGGAAACTGTAGTTACTTAATTTTAAGAGTTTTTTCCACGGATGCACACTTCACTTGCATAGCTAATCATTTCTCTCTCTCTAGCTCACATTCCTTTTTTGTGAATGTGGCCATGACAGAGACAATAGCATTAATGTCAAACCCTGCTCTTCGGTGTTGATTCCTGAAGCTGTCAAGATTTAAAACACGAAAAAGGGAACAAGAAAATACAATGCTCTAGAAATCGATTCACAGATCTTTAGTGAGAATGTAAGAGACCGGAAATTTTGGATTAACTCTACTGAAGTCTGTGTAGCAATAACAGTATAAACGCTTTGCTAATACTATGGGTAACAACAATTTTCCAGTGTCATTAGTCATCAACTGTTTATAACTCAGCTCTTAGGAGTCCTGGAAGCACAACATATACAATGACATTTATTAAGACAAGAGATGAATGTAAGAAGTTAAGGTCTCTACTGAGAAGGAATTGTTCTTACGGTGACTCGTTTCCTTCCACAAGGTAAGTTATATAAGACTACTAAGATGTATAATACTACTAAGATAGCACTCTCCTGCTCAGTGGCTAGTCTAGGAAGATTCAAAAGTTTTGTTTTTGTCCAAACAAGGGATGCTTTAGAGTTAAGAAAATTTCTGGAATTCAGGATGCTGTGTATGGTGACCTTTAGTCCTAATACATGAAACGCTAAGTCAAGAGAAGTAAAAGCTCAAAGTCATTCTAGGCTATGTAGTGGTTTTGTCTTTCCCATGCAAACTCTCTCCCAAGGTTGTGGAAAAGTTCATGCAAAGAAATTTCTAAGCTCTTTGAATTCTAAGAGTGCCATAGTAAAGCTCTATTGGCAAGTTAAGTTTATTTGGGTATTCGAATAGCCAAATCTTGAAAAACAATTTCAAGGGTATACATTTTAGTCATCTGAAAAGCTATTTCCTACAAAAGGCTCAGATTTCCTTGTTGTAAATGTTTTAAACCTTTAACATAGTGCTTTAATTCACCTGCTCACAGAACCAAGGCCCAGTTGCATAAGTGTATTTCCTAGTTGGTATAGGATCCATGACTAATTTCCATAATTTAGTGCTAAATGCCAATTCCTGTTGATATGGTTTCAGAGAATTTAAACTCATTTCAATGTTCATTTAAGCAAGGCAGAGTTATGAAAATAATCTCTCAGAAAAAAATGTTTGTTAATGCAATATAAAAGCAGAGCATGGACAGTAATTGTCCTGATCTGGGATTTGGCATGCAGTTCCTTTTCTATGGCAGGGAAGGTGGCAGTTTTAAAGGGATGTTCATGTACAGTCACATGAAAATGAAAGTCATGAGAATTTCTGAAATTCTACTCCAGTGGTACTAAAGATGACCAGTACAAGCCCACAGGGCTGTCCCAAAACACCAGGACTGTAGTCGAGTGTTTTATAATACAAATGGCTCTGTATAAAGAATAAAGCCATTGGGGTACATAGTGCATAATGTACCCAGACAAACTGGATGATTTGAACAATAGAAATGCACAAAGTGGCTTAAATATTGTCCCTCCAAAATCCTACCTTGAATTTTTGACATCTAGTATCTCAGAATGGGAACATAATTAAAAATATAATAAATTAAGATAAGATGATAAAATAGTTAATACAATGGGACCCCGAATGACCTTAATATGTGTCTATGAGAGGGGTGAATTTAACAGGGGAGACAACTGTGTGTATCAAAACTATGCTGTGTCTAGATGAAGATGGATAGCAGAATGATACGTACATTCAGTTAATGCCAAAGATTCTAAAGTAAAAATCACTAGATATTAGTGAAGGTCATGGGACAGATTTCCCTTTCGGTCCTTCAAGAAATCTTCAGGGCTCTCCTGCTAACCTCCAGAATTGACACAGGGCACTTCTATTACTTAAATGACTCAGTTTGTTTAAATAATTCAGTACTTTGTCATGATGTCACCAGGCAATTTATATAACATCCTTTTAAAATTACATTTTCTAAGAATGAGGTGATGTTTCTCATATCCCCACTGTGCCAATTCAAAGAATCTCCAAATCAAGAGTCTCTAAGCCACACAGAGTCACCAGGCTTCTCTTAACGTCCACAAAAATCCAGGGGCTTTCAAGAGTACTTAATAAACCCAGCCACCAATGACATTTCATGGCATGGGGGAAAAGTAGAGAAAGTTTTTTGACAGAATTTGCCGTGAAGGGCCTCTAGCACACTTGCCAATAGTCTTTACTCTCTTCTGAAACCTTATTAAGTGGTCTTTACAATTCACACTTCTATTGAAAATACATTCAGGATAAAAGATAAGCTAATAACAGCCACTCTCCCAAGAATAATAGCTTCTATGTATATGCTAAACCTAAATGTGGGCTACTTTCATACTTTGGCTGACAGCCATTTGAATTCAGTGTTTTAATCATGGTAGCTTCAACCCCTCTACTCTCCCATAAGTTATCTGGAATGAAAGGACCATGACAAGCAGGCTTAGAAGGAGGGGAGGGCTTCTACGGAATAGAAGCAGAGTGTGACACTGTACAACACATTCTGATGAACTGTCATCTAACTAGGAAGGAGCTTAGATTTACACGAAGGCCATCTTCTGATCTTTCATGGGGTTAGCTAAGCAAATTCCTATGTTCCATTTGCCTCAGTAAACATAGTCCCTGGGTGATCTAGGTAGGACATGAATACACTTTTGCCCACTACATTAGTGAGTTTTCTCATCACCGTGACAAAAGCTTCTAACAGAAATGGCATGGAGGACAGAAGATTTATTTTGTTCGGAGTGTTAAAACTGTTGAGTAATGATAAGGAGGGCTTGGGTAGAGAGTAGTTCTTGTCATGCTGTATCAGGAAGCAGAGAAATAGGAATTGCTGTTGCTAGGTAGACTTCTCCTTTGGCCCCTTTTATTGGCTCTAGAGCCACAGCATCACCCTCATTTATGTTGGGGCTACCCTCTTCAGTTAATCCCATAATAACCCAGAGCTGTACTACAATCTCCATATAACTCTAAGTCCAGTCAAGCTGACAATGGAAGCCATCAGAAGTCCACCCTTTTGTCAATTCGATACCCAAAAATGTCATTTAAAGAGATAACCATTCCAAAGCGAGCCCTCACAAAGCCAATGCATTTGCGAGCTTTCACACCCACCTCACAAAGAGAAATGCACTTAATCCGTAGCCTCAAGTGTTCCGGTGTGGCTCAAGAGTTCCCGCTGAAATACTCTTCTGATGCTTAATTCAAAATCTTATCTGTCTCCCCTTCAAAATAAGATGATTACATACTTTCAATATACACTATTACAGAGTAAATATTTCAATTCCAAAAGGCAAGATGGGTGCATTGAAAGAAGAGATGAGTTCAAAGCCAGACTTTGAACCATCAGGGAAGACGCACATCTGCCACCATGGGCATATGGCGGAATGCCATGAGTTCTAATGGACTTGGTGCCTGACCTCTGTTTCGTTCTATTTGCCACTCACACATTCAGCCTCCTGTTCATTGCTTGCAGCTTTCCTCGGGCAGACACCCCATGTTCTTGGCTCTTCAAACATCCTAGGGTTTTCATTAAAGCTTAGGCTTCATCTGCACCGGTCCACATATAATTTTCTCACAAGACCCTGCTACATCTTTGCTAGACTCCCAGACCTTGTGAACATGATAAGTTAAAGCCTCCATGCCCCCACAACTCTTGCTTTCTGCCTGTTACAAACCAAATGCCAATGTGGATAACACTGAGCAGTCCAGAGACTATTGGATCATGGCTGGTCTAATGAGGGTCTGGTTAGTTGAACACAAGATGCCACCCAGATGATCAGGGAAACTCCATGCTCTGTCTTATCAAGGGAAAGTCTTTTTAATAGGTTGTAACTCTCCCAGGAGAATCTAAATGTAGTCAAATTCCTCACTTGACAGACCCTGTAGTCAATCACTGTTACTTGCATAGAACATTTTCTGCATCTTAATAGCTTTTTGAAATTATGGTTCCTTTAAATTTTCTTTACATAACTTTACCAATGAGAAGCAGTTCCCTAAGTAGTCAGAAGGAATAGAGAGCCGGGGCATTGTGAGTTCGTTATCTCAGGCTTCTGTGTGCTTTGGGCAATTTTCCTTCGCTTCTCTAAGCCTTGTTGTCTTTATCTATAAAACTCCTACTACACAAGGCTATTTCAGTTATCAAGGATAATAACTCCTACTACACAAAGTCATTTTACTTATCAAGTTAATTTAGAGGCCAGGCATTTACTGAAGAGTTAATATATGGCAGATTTGGAATCTCTCCCAACTTTATAATCTCAATTTCAAAGCTGTTACTATTAACTGAAGAGTAGCAGGACACAGGTGGGCAGTTTTGCAATCTCCTGAGTAAGCGCAAATCATTCAAGATTTAACACCAGATAATACAAAGGTTAATTGATTTATGGCCCACCTAAAAGTTTCATAGAGTTCTTTGTGTCCTTTAGAAAGGAATCTGTGAGACCCTACAAATAAATAGCTATCTTTAATAAGCTGAAGCAAACAAGCAGCAAATTATGGCTTTGAAGACTAAAAAGACAGATTGAGAAGCAAGGAGAAAATGAATGACTGAAACGAAGAAAATACACTATATGCATATATGCATGCATATATATATGTATATATATTGAAAGATTAACTTACATGGCTATTTTGCCTACATATATGTCTGTATCATGTGTGTGTCTTGTGCCTGCAGAGGCCAAAAGAGTGTGTCATATACCCTGGGACTGGAGTTTAGACAACTGTTAGCTACCATGTGGGTGCCGGAATTCTAATCTGCGTCCATTGGAAGAGCAGCCAGTGTTTGTAACTGCTGAGCCATCACCCCAACTTCTATAATTCAACTAGGAGGTCTACTTTAAATGTTTATTTTATGACTGTGCTCCCCGTGTTACCCATAAGTTTGGGGAGCATTGCTTCTTATGTAGATATCTCATATACCTTCTTTACAATGTTTATTCCCCTTAAACCTGCAGTTTCCCTGTTACCTAATCTCACTTAGGAGATATTTTATTATCTTTGCATTAATCAGCTTTTCATCCATGTAGTAAAATTGTCAACAACAAAAGAGGAAAAGTTTTGCCTCATGCTTTTGGAGGTTTCTGTCTACCGTTGTAGGCTTCATGTTTTAGGGATGAGGAAGAAGACCAGGCTGGAGGACTATGATGAGAAAACTCTTCCTAATGGCGGCAGGAGCGAAAAGGGAAAGAGAAGGGGCTAGACGCTCGGTAGTGTTCTTAAGGGGGTACCCCAAATGGCCCAACTTTCCTAAAATACCAGAACATACGTAACGAAGTCTTTAGCATATTGGGACTGTGGAGGGTATTATCCAAACGGAAGCAATGATAGCTCTGGGCGTGATGGCACACACCTATTATCCTAGTATTTGGGGCACTGAGGGAGGGGCGTGGCCATGAGTTTGAGTCCAATTAGGTCCACTTAGAAGGTCCCTGACTCAAACAAATAATCCTACCTTACAATGGTCCTTAAAAACACGGAACTTCAATATTTTTTCCATCTTTATTAACTTGGGTATTTCTTATTTACATTTCAAATGTTATTCCCTTTCCCAGTTTCCAGGCCAACATCCCCCTAACCCCTCCCTCTCCCCTTCTATATGGGTGTTCCCCTCCCCATCCTACCCCCATTTCTGCTCTTCCCCCAAGAATCCTATTCACTGGGGATTCAGTCTTGGCAGGACCAAGGGCTTCCCCTTCCACTGGTGCTCTTACTAGGCTATTCATTGCTATCTATGCAGTTGGAGCCCAGGGTCAGTCCATGTATAGTCTTTGGGTAGTGGCTTAGTCCCTGGAAGCTCTGGTTGGTTGGCATTGTTGTTCTTATGGGGTCTCAAACCTCTTTAGCTCTTTTAGTCCTTTCTCTGATTCCTTCAACAGGGGCCCCATTCTCACCTAAGTGGTTTGCTGCTGGCATTAGCCTATGTATTTGCCATATTCTGGCTGTGTCTCTCAGGAGAGATCTACATCCGGTTCCTGTCGGCCTGCACCTCTTTGTTTCATCCATCTTATCTAGTTTGGTGGCTGTATATGTATGGGCCACATGTGGGACAGGCTCTGAATGGCCAACGGAACTTCAATATTAATGTCCAAATCTTCAAACTTTAATCATCTCCTACTAAATTTCACTTTTTAACTTTTCATATGCATTATCTATTCACCAATTGGTATATAAGTCTTATTTTGTCTTCTAAATATAAGACATAATATAGTATTTCTACCCATATGGTCCCATTAATATTGTTAAGCTATCTTGTATGACCTTTTCAAATTTTCCTGATGCTACCTCCTCTTTCTTGCTTAATCACATGGACTTCACCTCATTTGAGAAACTTTAGAAGAAAAATAACTTTAGAAGAAAAATAATTGAGTTGGTTATTCATAATGTATCTTTCATGGATGTCAATTTATCCTGTAACTATGTCTGGATTTGGTCTACCTGTGTATTCATTCCCTATTAGGAAGTGGAGTCCTTTGTATGGGATGAACAATCTGCATTGGGGCTCTCTAGGTTTGCCCCAACTCCTGTGTAAAGCATGTTGACGTTTTTATGGTGGGGGTTTTTTTTTTCATTTTAAATTATAACGATCATTGTCAAGAAGGTTCTCTGGGAATCTATCTGTGAAAACCGAATAGTCAGAGCCTAGTATTCAAAACATGAGTCAACTCAAGGACAGAAGAAGGTCAGAAAAATATTAACTCATTAGTTTTTCACATTTCATTGAAAAGTCTGATATCAAAGAACTGGGTGAGATAGACAAAGGTCCTGAGAAACTGAAGAAAGAGGCAGATAGGTCCCAGGCTATACAGCACGGTACTTTGTCGGGAAGCAACTGACAAGGTCAAGGGAAGGTGCCAGACTCTTGTGATGTAAGTAAGAAAACTGTATGGTGGCCAGGATAACGGGGGCTTTCATTCAAGTCGGAATGTACTTGGTTTGTGTTGTGCTAGCATTAAAAATTCCTGACACATTCCTGATACCAGGCATACTCTGAATCTCTCCACACCAATCCTGGTTTTGTTTTTCTATAAAATTCAGAGATTACATGAGAGAAAACAGCCAGTGTTACTCTAGTCATCTACAGTCAAATCGGGCTAGGTCCCTCTGGTGCCAAAATTGTACTCATTAATAACTTATTGGAAATCCTCAAAAATCTAATGACACCATGTGCCTTCTCTTGTTTTCACCATGATTAACTTGAACATGAAAGGTTTTACTGTCTTCAAATTGGTTTTCATCTTACTTGGTAAAATTGAGTTTTTTAATTAATGTCTTTAATGTCTGTCTATACATTCTATCCCAATATAAAGTATATAATATACACTGACTTATAGTTTCCTATAGAAAAATAATTTTTACAAAAAATAAAAGGGGCCAAAAAGTGATTATTAAGTCAGATAAATAAAACTGAAATACAATACCCTTAAAAACTGTATAGTAAATAAAAAGGAAATACTACTGATATCAAGTATTGGTTAAAATTATGAATTATTTGAGGTCTAATTATTTCAACATAGGAATACCATGGGGGATGATTAAATTTTTTCACATTATGTAATTTTGAAAATGTATGCATAATCAGTGTATAATAGCATTGTTCATAATAATCTCAGTATAAATAAGCTGCATATCCTTCAACACTACTATGGACAGATAAGTGAGGTGTAGTCGTACAAAGGAGTACTCTACATTGAGGTAATGGACAGGCCGTTTCTACACAACCCAGAATAAGAAATCCTACAACACAACGTTGAGCAAAGGAACCAGACACAAGCCTTACTGAACATACACCTATTAACTTTTATGGGACAAAACGAATCCACAGTGTTAAAAGTTTCTCTTCTAACTGTCCTAGTAATTATCTGCAGTCAGAAAACCTAATTCTTAAGTTTGTATTGGTAAGACAGATGAAATACCCAAGAAAATCAGCAGTTTATATCAACAGGAGATATTTAATATATGCATATATAGTTGAAAATATAAATTATAATAATTGAAACAATTTTAAACTGATTTTTAGAAACACAGATAAATTTTTCTATAAAAGACGATGAATTCTTAATGATATGATGTAACTTGCACATCATAAACTACTTTTTCTAAAGCAAAGTATGAATTACTATAAGAATAATTATTTGACAATTTAAAACTACATACATTCAATAAAGTCCATTTGAGGAGTTATTGTTACTCAAAACCTATCATGGAAGGCAAACTTCAGAAAGCCTCTCTGACCTCCAAAAACCTTTAGCCTCCCAAACTAAGTACTATTGGACTTTTGACGCCATGCTTTATTTTGAACTGTATACAATGAATGAATTACATGACTTTTTGTATCTATGTTCTATGCAACATTATGTTTGAGATGTTTAAATGTAACATTAAAAATAAAGTATTTTGCAAGGGGGGTAGTTTTTAACATTTTATTACATATAACAATAAAAATGGAAAAAAATGAGTTGTCATACAATTGTTTAAAATGTTAAATTCCTGGAGGAAATCACAAGGGAACAAATTATTGCATTTGATTTAATTAATACTCAGCTCAAATCAAAACTTCTATAAAACTGAAAGGCAAATAAATAACCATGAAAATCTGTCCAACAGAAGAAAAATGACAGAAAAATCATCACATATTATATACAAACAGCTTCCATTAATTATTGAGGCAAACAATCATAACTGACTGAACTGAAAATAGGACGTTGAGCTCTCTACAGACATAAACTAAAATAAACACATTCCCTTTTATGTATCAAATTAGCAAATATGTTTACTTCATCAGACATCTTATGATAATCCGAATTTCTGTTAAATATTTACATATAAAGGCATTCCATAATACCTCAATTAATTTAAATATTTAATAGTAAGAAGAATAGCCCATGGATAACAGAGTATCCTGGAGTCACTAAACATCTTTTTTTTTTTTTTTTTTTTTTTTTTGGTTATTTTTTTTTCAGAGCTGGGGACCGAACCCAGGGCCTTGCGCTTCCTAGGTAAGCGCTCTACCACTGAGCTAAATCCCCAGCCCCGTCACTAAACATCTTAACAGATATTTGATCGTAAAGGGACAGTCTTTGGGGTTACAATGTAAATCACAACACATGAAATTTAGAAGA
This sequence comes from Rattus norvegicus, assembly GCF_021556685.1. Taxonomy (NCBI): domain Eukaryota; kingdom Metazoa; phylum Chordata; class Mammalia; order Rodentia; family Muridae; genus Rattus; species Rattus norvegicus. The sequence continues at coordinate 16,882,286 of NC_141547.1, forward strand.
CTATATCTTTTACCTTGAGCTCTGTAACCTAGCAGCAGGCTCCCCTCCTTAAAGCTGTTTGTCAAGGTCTCATTATCAGTTTTCCCTGACAGAAGACAGTGCTGCCTGGCCAGAGGCAGAGAGCTGTGCTCCCCCAAGTGAGGGATTGGGGAAAAAAAAACACTTGGGAAATAATTCACTCTTTCCTTATTTCTTTAAAGGTGTTTGTGAGGTCACGGGCCCCCGTATGGAGTCGGGGATTAGTTTGATCAGAACCCAGCTCATTCATTAATCAAACAAAGTGCAAGTCATTGCTACAATCTAATCTAAAAACTGTAAATTTCAAAGGAGCCACCCAGGTTTAAACGTTGCTGATTCAATCTCACGGATTCTTAGTCATGCATTCATTGTCTATTTCAGTTAATAAAATAATGACTAATAAACAAATATACTCATTCTTTGACAGCAAACACCCCACATTCCCAATGGTGCTCCTTGGAACTGCTCCTTAAACACTCCCTTCCAGGAGGTGAGATTAGAATATTTAAGCATTCTCATTTCCTGTTAAATACTTTTTAAGTAAAAGTGCAGTAATGGAGGGGAGGTAATCAGGACAGCTACTGAGACACATAGCTATGTATTTAGTAAGTGGAATTACTCTGAAGGATGGTATGAGGCCCCAGGCTGGTCCCTGGCAATGCGCCCACATGCCCTCTTCTCTCCTGTTCTTAAGCTGCTTTGAAGCTGTGTACAGCTTTGTGGTCACATCACTAACTGTTTGTCCTCTTCTCTTATCTATCTAAGTTTCTCTTGATAGTCACTTTGCCTCTACGTCACTTTGTTATAAATGACAACAACTTATAGTAATATAATGTCCTAAGCTTCACCCTTATCTAGTTAGCGATTGAACAATTATAAAATGCTGCAACATTCTCCATGGCAAATTACATACAGAACTCGAGGCATAGGCTATAATTTGGCACACTCTTTGACCTTATCTGAACTTTAAAAATGCAAAGGTATTTGTGATTTTTATTGTCCAGATTTTTATGTTATTTCACATACAATGTGATTAACATCTGGGGGAGAATCATTTCATGAATTGCCCAATGTAATGCACGTTAACATTAACCCAAACATGCTTATAATAAGTAAGTCATTCCACGATGTACCACCCCGTCTAGGCCTTAGCTTCCTTCTGTACACGATTTGATGTCCACAGGGTTTTCCCATCAGCTTCAAATCCCTGTGTCTCTGTGATTGGCTGTATGAGACCAGCAACAGGAAGTCAAACGGAAACGTCCACCCCTCCCCTAAGCATGGGGTCCATGTTCCCTTATAGCCCAGCACTGTTATTTATACCTTGAATACAGCGATTATAATAATATAGCTTTGCATTATTCTTGCCTTCTTGGTTTTAAATTTTTTAGCAGAATATGATTATATATATATATATATATATATATATATATATATCTCATATATATATCATACCTATCTCATACCATGAAAATTTATGGTCCTTGCTAGATACTAGCAGTTTAGATAAAGACATAATAGGCTACAGTCTAAATCAGAGGTCTACATAGAAAATCAATTGTCTTTCCAAGAAAAACAAAACAAAACAACAAAAACAACACAGAAACTATGTATCACAATGTTAACCACTTTGTCTCTAAACTAGGTATACACAAATTTTAAACTCTATAACATTGCATTAGGCATGTGATGCAGCCTTTATTCCCAGCACTATGGAGGCAAAGGCAGGCATACCTCTGTGAGTTCAAGGTCAGCCTGGTGTACATAGCAAGTACCAGTTCAGTCCCCAGCTCCGAAAAAGAAAAAAAGAAAAAAAAATTAAAGCAAGTACCAGGACAGCCAGAGTAACACAGAGAGACTCTGCCTCAAACAAAACAAAACAGAAATGATTTCATACTAAATTGCAATTTATCCTTCACACTAGATTTTGGTAAGAGTAAGCTTTCTAACAACTTTTTTTCCATGCATGACACAGGCCATGGTTTCTTTCATACTTTTTACTTACTTATGTCTTAGGAGAATTTTGGTATACTAGTGTGTGTGTGTGTGTGTGTGTGTGTGTGTGTGTGTGTGTGTGAACCCAAACTATATTTTGGTAAAGAATTTGGTAAAAAAAAAAAACATTTTGGTAGAATATTTTTAAAGTTGAAATCTGCCCTTTCACTCTGCTGGATGAAATTATTGAGCCTTCTCAGCATATAGAACCATCAAGGGAAATATATTACTTAGCACAAATCTGAGCCTGTGATGAGCTCCTCTCAACACCCCCAAACTAGTATAGGACATGACTCCCCATAGTGTGCAAATTCTCTCCTTAAAGCCAAGAAATACAGCGCTAGCTGTAGACATGATCCTAGTACTCTGGTTGCAAGGCATCGACAAGAGACGTTACTGAATAAGCATCTGAATAAAACAAAAGAATAAACCACATAATTAAAATAAGAATGGGTAGACTCCTCATGGCGGACCTCTAGCTTTCAGAATTATAAATCAAGTTATAAAAATCTCCAAGTCTGAACAGCTTCATAGTACATAATCTTAAGCAGAACTAGGGGAAAGTTAAAATAGAACTAGCAGAGAACTAGCAGAGTACAGCTACCATGTTACTATACACATTGGTGCAGATAGTTTTAGATCAGTATTCGAGTGTTGGACTATCATTTACACAAGGGGTAACTGAGGTATTTTCCTCTCCAATAGAAAAATAGGAATTGATTCAATATAAAGTTGTTGTGCTGGTTAGGTTTTGTCAATTTGACACAAGGTAGAGTTGTCTAGGATCATAAGCCTCGATTGGAAACTGTCCCACAGAATTGCCTATAGGCGATCTCAATGATTGCCTACTGGGGCTGAGGCCATCACTGGCATGTGGATCTGAGGGTATAAGAAATCAGCTAAGTCAACAAATAACAAGGACACGTGCTCCACTATTTTCATAGCAGCCTTATTTATAATAACCAGAAGCTGGAAAGAACCCAGATGTCCTTCGACAGAGGAATGGATACAGAAAACATGGTACATTTACACAATGGAATACTACTCAGCAGTTAAAAGCAATGACTTCATAAAATGCTTAGGCAAATGGATGGAACTAGAAAATATCATCCTGAGTGAGGTAACCCAGTCACAAAAGAACACACATGGTATGCACTCACTAATAAGTGGATATTAGCCCAAAAGCTTGGAATACCCAAGATGCAATTTACAGACCATGTGAAGCTCAAGAAGAAGAAAGACAAATGTGTCGATGCTTCAGACCTTCTTAGAAGAGGAAACAAAATACTTACAGGAGGAAATATGGAGACAAAGTGTGGAGCAGAGTCTGAAGGAAAGACCATCCAGAGACTGCCCCTCCTGGGGACACATTCCATTTACAGATACCAAACCTAGACACTATTGTGGATGCACAGAAGTACTTGCTGACAGGAACCTGATATAGCTGTCTCCTGAAAGACTCTGCCAGAGTCTGAGAAGTACAGAGGCAGATGCTCCCAGCCAATCATTGGACTGAGCGCTGGGTCCCCAATGGAGGAGTTAAAGAAAGGACTGAAAGTGTTTGCAACCCATAGGAAGAACAACAATGTCAATCAACCAGAACCACCCACCCTGCCCAAGCTCCCAGGTACTAAACTACCAACCAAACAGTACCCATGGAGGGACCCATGGCTACAGCTGCAGATGTAGCAGAGGATGGCCTTGTGGGGCATCAATTGGAGGAGAGGCCCTTGGTCCTGGGAAGGCTCAATGCCCCAGTGTAGGAAAATGTCAAGGAGGTAGGAATGGGTGGGTGGGAGTAGGAACATCTTCATAGAACCAGGGGGAGGCAGGAAGGGATAGGGGATTTCTAGAGGGGAAACCAGGAAAGGGGATAACATTTGAAATGTAAATAAATAAAATATACAATAAAAATAAAGATATAATAAGAGAAGCATGTATTTCTACATTTTTGTCTGCTCAATATTTTGATAGAAAAATATACAAATAGTAACAATGCCTTCAGGGTTTATTTCTAGAGTCTGATAGATTAGAAAAAAAAAGATACTCAGAACCAGTCAATAAAGATGGTTATGCAATGATTTATATAAGACTTGTTGGAAATGTATGGGCCTCAAATCTCAGCTCAATTACATATTCTTGAATGCCACATTCATTGAATCTCTTTTCAGGTGATGTTTTGAGGTCATGTTTTTAAGTTTCTGTACTTTCTCTGGATCCAAAGGTAAATAAAAGTCTCAAGTGTCTCAAATAAATAAACATGAATACATTTACATTAGAACGTCAGGCAGAAAGGTGTGGAAATACCTGGCACTTTATCTACAGATGACGTAAGGACAATGGCTGGGTCTACTCCAGTCCAGAACTCATGGTACTAACTTGTGAATTGACAAGCATTCCTCAAGCACCCCAACACCAGTGTGGGGCAGGCTTCTGTAGTGAGGAGTTGCTGCTCATCTGAGAAGCAGTGCCTAGGGAAGCTAGGGGCATTGGCACAAATATGGCTATCAAAACTTCTGTCAGGGGCACAAAGTGCTTCTATTGAGCTTCAGAAAAAGCAAGCAGCCAAGGTCAGGAATGGCTAAAAAAAAAAAATCAGTTGAGCAGGCAATGGAAGTCAAGAGTAATCAGTGGTCCTCCATGGCCTCTGCTTCAGTTCCTGCCTCCAGGTTCCTGCTTGATTTCCTGTCCTGACCTCTCTTGATGATGATATGTGATGTGGAAATGTAAGCTAAATAAACACATATTCTACAAATTCGTTTAGGGTCATGGTCTTTATTATAACAATAGAAACCAAGCTAGAACAAAAGCAAAACTTTTCTATTAGGCAAACTGCTGAGGGAAGCATATTACACATTCAATTATTACATGTTTTTGGGAGGAATCAAGTTATTGTCTGGCAATAACACATTCATATATTTACACAGTTTACAAATAAAAAAATTTCAGTAATTTTCATTAATAAGCATAGAGAAGAAACTTACTTTGGGAAATTACACAAGGTCACTGTTTACAGTATTTTATGACAAGCTCTTCTTTGAAGTAACTTGTGTGTATATCAAACCACTTTGTATACATAAGGATCTTGCTAGCCAATGAAAGGAATACGAGTGTAGCAAACAGAATTGAAAATATCTCTGATTGTGTAATGGTTAGCACTCTGGACTCTGAAAATATCTCTGGTCACCACTCCCAGCTGGTGAAGGTCCAGGGGCACCTGAAAACTTCTGGGTCACTGCGCCCTCAGTATTGAAATGATCTCTGTTTAAAATTCCCAAAGGTAGACCTTCTCAAACTTTTTCTTCACCTTTAAACTATTGCCTTCTTTGTGTTTTTCTTTTTAAAAAGTAGATTATATTGCTCTTTCAAAATTAGGACTCAGAGGATGTTGAGTTTTAGGGATAAAAAGAGCTTTAACTCGTGTGAGTTTTGCAAGTCTGTGTGATTGACAGAAGACCATTGGAAGACACTGTGTGAGAGTCTGTCTTTGTATATTCTGTTGTGGATGGCACACCAGCAGAGAGTTAAGTACTACCTGGATCTTGCTATTGTTCCTCAGGCCTATCACCAACCTTATATTTTGTGAACATCCATTCTTTCTTACTTGCCTATTGGATGTGATAAAGAGCTGGTGGCCAATAGCTGAGCAGGAGGTGGAAGACAGAAATTCAGGACAGAGGTAGGGACCCTGGGGGAAGAATTGAGAGTTTCAGCAGTGGACTCAGCAGTGAATGGACGGACCAGATATAGGTCAGAAATTAGCCAGGTGAAGAAGACGAGATGACTGGGAAATTACCCAAGCAAAAGGCCTAAGCTTTAAAATATTAAAAAGATTTCTGTGTCATTATTTATATCATGAGTGGGGCTGAGAAAATCCACTACAGAAGACCATCAGGCATATTAACTAAATATCAGGATACAGAGCATATGTGCTAGCAGTCAAATCACGACACTGTATGTCAGCAAATGCCTTGAGTGCTTTATCATTACAGTGTAGATCTATGGCAAAAGACAAAGATTACAGCATGGACACAAAAGATACTGGATTTTACCTAACAATTGTCAGGATGATGACTTCCCAATGATACCTATGTCCAAGTTGGCGAGCCTATGGATATTTTACATGAAAGAAAGAGTAAATCTAAACTTTCCCTACCATCCATAGTGAAATGAGTTAATGCCAAGGTACTCTGTCTTTCTCAATTTTTGTCCTTCCAAATGGTAGTCACGAAAACAATTTTGTTTTCGAGTTTACTCCTTCATTTAAAGCAAGCTCAACTCTTCCTCTAATCCCACCCCTCCAGCACATGTTAGGCACTCAATAACATTCTGTTAAGTGAAGTGAGAGCTTACTAATATTGTGATGCTTGTAACTTTCTCTTAAAAAGAGAGGCAGGGAAGGGTAGGGGCATTTTTTCCTGGAGACTCTAGAGACAAGGCACATGAGTTTAATCTTTATATTTCTGCTTTATATTTCTGGCCTCCAGAAATTTATTTTTATACTTGTGTTGTTTTAAGTCATTGATTTTTGAGGTCGTCTATTATAGCAGAAGTAGAAACAAAACTAATACATAAAACAAGGCAGCTCTCTGTTGTGTATCAGATGAGAACTTGGATATTTTAACCGACTCCTGAACTCGCTGACTGTGTTAGGCAGATTAGGCTGAAGAAAAGCAATAACCCCCACCTAGGTAATGTGGATATGCTAGCTTTGTATATTTGAAAATCACTTCATGAAACATGATCTCCATTCCACAATGTGAAGGAAATGCATTCTCTTAGATTGCCTTGGAAGAAGTTATTTCTTATGCTGTCTAAAACAGCTTATTTCCTGATAAATAATTGTCTAACTTCCATGTTGTCTCAACAATGTGTACTTACTATATGACTACTCAGACTGCTAGTGTTAATGTATATATTAATTTTTATGTTCCAATCAATTTGTATTTATGTATATGTTTTGAAGCACCATGGCGAAAACACAGCTAAATTAAGGTATCATCAAAGCAGAGTCACAAACCAGGACAATTACAAGCCTCTTTATAAGCACTCTTGGTTCTGCCCAGAGCTTATTATCAGATTAGAGTATTTTCTCAGATACCAGTTCTTCTGGTAAGGTTATATGAGGTAAATCTTCAGTACTCATGGACATCATCATATTGCATTCTTCCTTCTTCCATTTAAAGTTCTATAGTCAGATGGAGACAGAGACTTTTTAAGAGAAAGTTACAAGCATCACAATATTAGTAAGCTCTCACTTCACTTAACAGAATGTTATTGAGTGCCTAACATGTGCTGGAGGGGTGGGATTAGAGGAAGAGTTGAGCTTGCTTTAAATGAAGGAGTAAACTCGAAAACAAAATTGTTTTCGTGACTACCATTTGGAAGGACAAAAATTGAGAAAGACAGAAGTACCTTGGCATTAACTCATTTCACTATGGATGGTAGTGGAAAGTTTAGATTTCATAGAAAGAGAAGAAAAACACTGGTGACCAGTATTGAATATCAGCCCTCCTTTTTTATTGAAAGTATTCTGCAGCAACGAGAGGTTATGTTGGTCAATAATAGGAAAGACAGAGCACCAGCAATGTTCCGCATTTGTGTGTGAGAACGTGAGAGAATGTATCGTTTAGTCTCTGCAGCAGCTCTCCACCTTCCTCAGGCTGTAACTCTTTAGCACAGTTTTTCGTGTCGTGATGATGCCCCCATCATAAAATTATTGCGTTGCTACTCCATACTATAATTTTGCCACTGTTAAGAATCATAATATAAATATATGCAGAGTATCTGATATGTGACTCCTACAGTGGCCATGACCCACAGGGTGAGAGCCACTGGTCTATAGAATCCAAGTTGACGTTGAATTGCTGTCGTTGACTGTGTTGTGCCCTAAACTAAACATCACTGGATCAGAAGATGACTTCAGTCATTTGATCACTGGAATTCTTCCCTCAGGCACCTCTGAGACCAATCATCATTGTTCAAAAGAAAAGTGTCTTTAGTAAATATAGCCTCGGCATTGGTATGGTTCTGTTCTTCAGTTTACAGAGATCTGAAAAGGATGTTTGCCCTTCTCTTGGGATCATTATCTTATAATTCAAATTAATACATGGCCAGAAGGTAAACTAAGTGACTACAATTAATTTATTCTTCTATGTCCATTTTTCAAAAGCACAACCAGTGGTGATGTGAAGTTACCTGTCATCTCATCATTAAGAAAGTGCAAGAATTTTATAAATGAGCATGTCACTAAGTGATCTGCTCACTTTAGTACACTGGAAATGGCTGGAGATCAAAGGAAAGTCTAGTTACATAAAAAGAATTAAAGTCTTATTTTTCCTTCTGGATTTTTTTGGTCTTTAAAAGTTATTTATTTAGTGTTATTCTTTGTGTGTGTGTGTGTGTGTGTGTGTGTGTGTGTGTGTGTGTGTATGTGTGTGTGTGCGCGCATTCACCATAGTGGAATTGAGCTGGTTCTCTCTACCTGAAGCGAGTTCTGAGATCAAAGGGAGTTGACAGGCTTGCACAGCGAATGCCTTTACCACTAAGCCATATTGCAGACTTATTCATGATCTTTCATGATATGCTGAAGCTGGCACTGCCTTCCTTGCCTGGCAGAGACTGGCTTTTGTTTTCTATTCCATTCAGTGGAGTATAAAGTATCCTGTGAAGTTTTGATCAGGTAACAGTTTTCTGACCCAACTCAGAGTCACGGCCCCTCAAGAATGGAAAAGGATATCTTCTTTTATTACATCTTCACTAACAATTTAACACCCATAATAACCACTCAAATACAATAACTGTATATGTTTTCCAGGGAGGACAACAACAGACCACCTACATTTTAATCTGTGGTGATAGAAGCCAGTTCTCTCAGGCATGCACTCATAGGAAGGGACACATCAGATCATTTCTAAGCTCGTAGAGATTATATCCCGATGAAGATGTTCTTGCCACAGGCACCTGATGAACATATACTGTCTACCTTTCCTCTTTCCTCTTTGCATATCTGTGGCATGTCATTTGGAAGGGTCCCAGATTTTTATCCAGTTCCCTTTTGTTTTCTGGGAGACAGAAAAAATATTGCATGGGATGCTCAGAAATTTCTGACCTACACAATATTCTCAAACTCTTCTCCACAGCAGGCAATGTCTCTTTTATTGCCTCTCTTGCTCAAATCAGCTCACAGATGACAAAGATAAAAATCACGTGATCTACGTAAAAAAGAACTTTGGTGCCTGGTACAATGAGGGGTGAGGATCTGGCAAGACTTACAGGTGATAAAAATGGTGTTGAAACTCCTGGCACTCAACCAACCAGAGCTTCCAGGGACTAAGCCACTACCCAAAGACATGGACTGACCCTGGGCTCCAACCTCATAGGTAGCAATGAATAGCCTAGTAAGAGCACCAGTGGAAGGGGAAGCCCTTGGTCCTGCTAAGACTGAACCCACAGTGAATGTGATTGTTGGGGGGAGGGTGGCAATGGGGGTAGGATGGGAAGGGGAACACCCATAGAGAAGGGGAGGAGGAGGGGTTAGGGGGATGTTGGCCTGGAAACCAGGAATCGGAATAACAATCAAAATGTAAATAAGAGGGGGTTGGGGATTTAGCTCACTTGCCTAGCAAGTGCAATGCCCTGGGTTCTGTCCCCAGCTCCGGAAAAAAAAAAAAAGAAAAAGAAAAAAATGTAAATAAGAAATACTCAAGTTGATAAAGATGGAAAAAAAAAGAAAGAAAGAAATTCCTGGCACTCAATCTCTGAACCACTAAACAGTTTTCAAATAATATTTGTAAAGCTGACAATATGAACAGTGTGGAGCTCGTGAAGCAAAATTTAACACTAAAGGACACTCTCCATCTGAGAAATTCAGATCAAAATCGTTGCTGAGATTTCGTCGACTCGGGATGGTTATTATCAAGAAACCAAACCCCCAAAGCTGTGAGGGACATGGAGAGAAAGGAGCCATCACACACTGTTGGTGAGAATGTGAATTGGCTCAGAAACTCTGAGAGTTTGTCCACTGTTTCCTTAGGGAACTAAATGGGACTGGCTATGTGAAACCCTGCACCACGCCAGGGTTTTGACATTGCCAGTTTTACAAATAGTATTTGAAAATGTTTAACAGTAATTGCTCTTGGCAATGTACCTTTCGCTCTGCTGGATGAAACTGTTGAGCCTTCTCAGCATATAAAACCAGCAAGGGAAGTATTTTAAATATCGATCTTTCTCAACCTTAAACCCCCAGGAATTATTTACCATATTTGCTTATGTTTTATTTAAAGACTTCTGTGTATAAGCCCCAGGAACTGTGTCAACATCAAACTGTTTGCATCGATACATTTTTAAAATTATAAATTAGAGTAGAATTGCATCACTTTCCTGCTTCCTTTTCTCAAAGCAGTCTCTCCTAACCACCTTTCCACCAACCTCTCCCATAACCCCAACTCTCAAATTGATATCTACTTTTTCTTTAACTATTATTGCTACACACACACACACACACACACACACACACACACACATGCCACAAAAACACACATGCATGCACACACACACACACACACACACACACACACACACACACACCATAAAAACACACAGCTGGGTTTGTCTTCTTGTTAGTGTGCATATGGTATCAGGACTAACTACTTTGTACTGGATAATCAATAAGGAGGCAGATCCCTGGAGGAAGCTAATTTTCTTTCTCCTGGCAGTCATTAGTTGCCTGTAATCATTGTCTAGGGGTGGTACTTGGTAAATTTTCTTCCTTACATATTAACATATCTATTGATATTGTGGTTGTCCCAGTCTTGTTTATGCAGTCATTTCTAGGAGAGGCTGTGTCAAGGGAGATGTCCTGTTATTCTGGCTTTTATGATCTTTCCATCCCTCTTCCATGATGTTCTCTGAGCCGTAGATGCAGGATCTCTGATGTAGATGCATCCATTTCAACTGTGCTCCCCATTATCGGTTACATCGTGTCCAGTTCAGGTTTTCTGTGATAGTCTGCATTTGATGAAATCTATGTGCTGTGCATCCTCCTCTCAAAGCTTATGGATCATTGTGAAAGAGGGGGTTAAGGAGTATCTAAGTCAGAGGTGATGGGTTCCTGAAAGAAATCAATGTCTTCCGGGTACCCCAGAGCAGCTGTAACTATGGCTTCACAGCAGTGGGGGCAGCATGCATGAGACCAGTTCAAAGTCAAGCTAGACCAAATCCCAGCATGTAGAACGGAGCTAGACATGTAACTCCGCTTTCCTGGTTGCTGCCGCCACGGAGAGCTCGTGGGCAGCACCCCACGAGCAAACTTGAGCCTCGGGACCACAGGTAAGACAAACTTTTCTGCTGCAAGTGACCTGCCTGGTGAACTCAAGACACAGGCCCACAGGAACAGCTGAAGACCTGTAGAGAGGAAAAACTACACGCCCGAAAGCAGAACACTCTGTCCCCATAACTGGCTGAAAGAAAACAGGAAAACAGGTCTACAGCACTCCTGACACACAGGCTTATAGGAAAGTCTAGCCACGGTCAGAAATAGCAGAACAAAGTAACACTAGAGATAATCTGATGGCGAGAGGCAAGCGCAGGAACCCAAGCAACAGAAACCAAGACTACATGGCATCATCGGAGCCCAATTCTCCCACCAAAGCAAACACGGAATATCCAAACACACCAGAAAAGCAAGATCTAGTTTCAAAATCATATTTGATCATGATGCTGGAGGACTTCAAGAAAGACATAAAGAACTCCCGTAGAGAACAAGTAGAAGCCTACAGAGAGGAATCGCAAAAATCCCTGAAAGAATTCCAGGAAAACATAAATAAACAAGTAGAAGCCCATAGAGAGGAGTCACAAAAATCCCTGAAAGAATTCCAGGAAATCATAAATAAACAAGTAGAAGCCCATAGAGAGGAGTCACAAAAATCCCTGAAAGAATTCGAGGAAAACACAATCAAACAGTTGAAGGAATTAAAAATGGAAATAGAAGCAATCAAGAAAGAACACATGGAAACAACCCTGGATATAGAAAACCAAAAGAAGAGACAAGGAGCTGTAGATATGAGCTTCACCAACAGAATACAAGAGATGGAAGAGAGAATCTCAGGAGCAGAAGATTCCATAGAAATCATTGACTCAACTGTCAAAGATAATGTAAAGAGGAAAAAGCTACTGGTCCAAAACATACAGGAAATCCAGGACTCAATGAGAAGATCAAACCTAAGGATAATAGGTAGAGAAGAGAGTGAAGACTCCCAGCTCAAAGGACCAGTAAATATCTTCAACAAAATCATAGAAGAAAACTTCCTTAACCTAAAAAAAGAGATATCCATAGGCATACAAGAAGCCTACAGAACTCCAAATAGATTGGACCAGAAAAGAAACACCTCCCGTCACATAATAGTCAAAACACCAAACGCACAAAATAAAGAAAGAATATTAAAAGCAGTAAGGGAAAAAGGTCAAGTAACATATAAAGGCAGACCTATCAGAATTACACCAGACTTTTCGCCAGAAACTATGAAAGTCAGAAGATCCTGGACAGATGTCATACAGACCCTAAGAGAACACAAATGCCAGCCCAGGTTACTGTATCCTGCAAAACTCTCAATTAACATAGATGGAGAAACCAAGATATTCCATGACAAAACCAAATTTACACAATATCTTACTACAAAGGATAATAAATGGTAAAGCCCAACATAAGGAGGCAAGCTATACCCTAGAAGAAGCAAGAGACATGTAACTCCACCCCTATCTATAGGGCCATGGGTAATTGTTAGCTGCTGGTAGAGGAAAGGACAGTTTTCTCTATAAGAGTAAAGCACCCAGTAAGATCACCATCCTCCACTGGAAGACAATACATCCTAGACTATTTGGGTGGCATGGCACAAATTGACCTTGTTGGGTAACACAATAGCCATAAAATTGTGCAGATAGGGAAAGTTGGGATAAAGGTGGTATATATGACCAGAACATACTGTATGAAATTATCAAAGAATTCATCTTAATCCTAAGAGAACATCTAGTAATCTTCAGATAACATCAGAACATGGAGCACCCGTCTCCCTTACCCACTTCCTTCAGTTATCTGCAATAAATAACATAAAGCCATGGGAGAGCTCTGCAGAAAAACAAAGTGCTTAATTTAAAATCCCAGTAATTTAAAATCCTCCCAGTAGTGATTCAGTGCAGTGTGCTGTCCAGACAAAAGAGGGTGACACGTGGCCAGGGTGATCAAGTCCCAACTGGGCACATAACTTTCCTGCTTTCCTTCTAGGTGAAAACCTGTCATAGGCATTTATATTTCTAAGGTTCTGAAATTTGTAGAACCACAAAGCCAAGGTCTACACAGCCATGTCAACCTCATGTGTCTTAATGGAATATTTTATCTCAAGCAGCTCTTGTTCTTGAGGAATAACATGAAAACCAACAAATTCACAGAGGAAAAAACACCTGAGTGACAAGAAATACATTTGTTGAATAAAAAAAAACCAATTAATGCAAGCTGGAACTTGATCCCTGATACTAGGGTTCTTCAAAAACCTGTGAAAATTCCTAGGATACAATAGGCTTCTAGAGATTTCTCATTTTCTAACATACCTATAAGTAAAACTAAAATGTCTCTACCATCACAGCTACTCAGAACTTTTACCCTCAAAAAATATGTTATTTGTGTGATGTTACAGGAGCGAGAGATCATTAAACAGAGTATAGGTGCAATATTATACATCAAGGAAAGAAAAATTGCAGTTTCCTGGCCAGTTAAGTGACTACAGGAAGTCTAAAATCTCCAATTAGGACAGGACTTTCTTTTCCAGGAAGGGAAGATACTGAATAGTTTAGTAAAAGGATTGATTCTCTCTCTCTCTCTCTCTCTCTCTCTCTCTCTCTCTCTCTTATATATCTTCTATCTGTCATCTATCATCTATCATCAATCTCTACCTCTATCTATCCTCAATATATCAATCGATTAATCATCTACCTAATATTATGACTACCCAGTTTCATATTAAAATTTAAAGACGGTAGTAGGAGCATTAAACATGAGAACTACTTTTCTGATTGTTTAATTGGTCAAGTCAAAACAGAAGTCACCCCAACCACCTTAACATTTATTTGATCTGATGGCTATTTATTCTACTCGAAATGGTCTCGATGCCGAGTTGCATTGTATATTGACAAACAGAATGACATTCTCTTCCCTCATTACCAGGAATGGGCATAATTATACTCTACCAGAACGTACAGTACCTCGGTAATATGACTAGCCCAATTGCTTGTTCAAACAAATATTATCTGTGGTTTGTTTGATGTCTTTTCCAGTGACTACCTGTTCTCACAGGTAGGGAGAGGTTGATACGGAGTGATTTTGTCTTTACAGCAGCTTGAATTCAGCTCCAAAAATGTTGTGCCTCTTTTAGTGAGGAAGGATATTAGAGCTATTGATAGTTGCTTTTAAATTGCCATTGCTAAAACTATGTACTAGTGATGAAAAAATAATAGTTCAGAAGGTGAAATTTTTAGAACCAAACTCATCCATTTCAAGAAATCCTCAGAGATAAGCAATTTTTCTACAAAACTAACAAGCCATTTCTACAATAATTGCTAATTATTGTAGAACAATCCTGGTTTTTTGAATCCTTTGGACTTAATTACATTACAAAAATCACTACTCTCACATGAACAGAGCAAGGGGTATGGAGCTGGCCAGCAATGATGGAAGCTTGATCACTTGTTTGATAGCTTACTTCAGCCAGTTGCCCCAACTCCCTGATCTGAAAGTTGAGTGATATATAAAATTCCAGTCCCTTCCATGGTCATTGCATACATAAGTTGGTTAATAGCTCTAGTTGTATATAGAGCAGATACCCTCCCATTCTTACCACTACATTGCGACGACTCTTATTATCATAGTTATGACTCAGTGGCTTCCCACTGCTCTAAGAACCAAACTTAGACATTTATTTTAAATGTTCCTCTGCTATCTACCTGACCAAACTGCAATCTGGCATCTGGTCACCTCAAAATTCTCAGGATGGGAACTATTTCTTTATCCCCTTACTTTTTTCTTATCTCCTTTCCCCTTTGATTTTTGTGTTTCTATTCCTGGACTAGTTTATCTTTCTTATATTACAATCTCCCACTTACTGCCCTTTATCAAAGTGGCTACTCCATGCATTTCATCATCCATACTGAGGCAGGAGACTCATGGTTTAGGAAGCTGTCCCAGGCTAATTGTGACATCTACATTTTCTATGTATAGTGCAGTGCTCCGCTTTACTTTTTCTTCTAGAAATCAATTGCAATTATATATCATTGATGATATAATGATTTGTATATATTTATGCTGTGCTCAATTATAAACTCAGTATGTCTTTTTACCACTGTGTTCCTAGCACCTAGCAGAATGTCTAGCACATAATAGGGATCTAATAAAGATTGCTGAGTGGATGAGTCAGCAATAAATAGTCTTTATTGTAGTACAAAGTCAACGCCGTTCCTACACCATGCCAGTTCAGACACTTGGGAGTGCAGAGACCTGCTGTTTCACGCCAAACCATGACTAACCTAGCTCCTTTCTTCCCGGATGACTTCAGGATTGGCCTAAGACCTACTTTGAGCAGCTAGCAAATATAATACCCTGCACTGTAGGGTACGTCTTGAACTCTGGCCACTGTGTAGAGACTCTGGATATTGTCTCGTACCTGTACCTTGGCTTTGCAAAGATATTGATATGTATAGTTTGAGGCCACATGTTTAGTGTCCATTATCATTTGTTTAATTTCAAAGATCTTGTGGGGTGGGTGCTGGTAGAGTTAGGGACCATATACATCTATTAGTGGTTTAGACAACATGCCTATTTATATGTAAATAAATGCAACATAGAAATTGGAGTTGTTTTAAATGAAATTAATATTAGCATATTTAAGCTTCTATTCATATAGTAGAAGTAATTCTTAAATAGGTCACTATACTTTGGATAAATATTCCCCCAAAACCCAAATATTAGTAGGTATGTACCCAGCCAATGGCACTATGAATAGGAACCTTTGGTGTCCATGGGAGGAATTTAGGTCACTGTATGTGTGCCCCTGAAGGGACTATCAAGATCCTGTTCCCTCTTTTCTCTGTGTTTCTTGATGGCCATTGAGGTGTGTGATTTGCTTCACGACCTGATCTTACCATAATAAGCTGCTTCCCCACTCCCTAAAGGCAATGTGTTCAACCAGCTTCTGAAACTATGGACCAATACACGTTGGCTTAACTCAAGCAGTTTTGTAGAATAACAAAGAGCTACTCAACACAACTACTATGATATGAACATGTAATGTCCTTCACTGCTAATGTATGTGAACACTTGAACACCAATTGGTGATACTATTTTGAGAAGTTGTGGAGGACTTAGGCCTTTGACTTAGCAAGCAAAAGTGGGTATCTGGGAGTTGTCCTTGAATATGTGCCTTTTGTATTCCAATTCAAGTGCTTGAGTTCCTAATTAACACCACGTAAAAGTGTGCTTCTGCCAGTTTCCAGCCCAAGAGCCAATTTGCTTCAACGTCCATGTCTTCTCCACCGTCCTGAACTGAAATCTTTCCAACTCTGAGCCAAAATAAGCCCTTCGTTTTGAGGCTCTCTTTAGTTGGATCTCTTAGATATTCTTTTCAGGTACTCTCATTTCTAATGGGCATGTGAAGTGTATTTACAGCTTTTAATAGGTGGAGATTTACCCTCACATCACAATTTATATTGTCCCAGGGTAAAATGTGAGCAATGAGAAAAGTAACTTAGACCTAAATTGGTACTGATAAATCTTACCACGTGGCTATAGGTCCTAGAAAACAGCTCACGAGAAAAATGTGAAACTAAGGCTAGAGAATACCCAAACCACTATAAATAGTCTATTCTGGTGGGACTGCAGAAACCCATGATACCAACAGAAATGCAGGTACTGGAGTCAATACCACGGTGTTGCAGAGGGAAACAAGGACTCTAGAGGAAACCGAGCTAGAGGCCGTTCACATTACCATATGAACAACTATTTGCTGTATACTGCCTATGTGCTGAAAATTTGAGTGAGGCTGAATTCAAAAGCAATTTCAAAACAGCACAGAATTCACTCTGTTGTGTCAGTTCACTCTGTAGCAACAACAACAGCAGCAACAACAACAACAACAACGACAAAACTAAAACTGGGATGGTATTAGCCTATAGCATGGTTATAGATAGCTATGTTTAATGAGATTTACAGTGATAATTCAGGGCCAATGTTGGGCAGAATGATGGGAAGGACTGACTATATAGCACGCAGTCTGGTGAGGAAAGGAACATGGACCTGTTCAAATTTCAGACAAGCAAAATACAGAAAGGTGTAGAGGCTAGCCTACCTCAGACCTCTGGAGCACAGTGCTTCAATCACATGTGCCAGGTGCTAGACGTGGGGTTTTAGTCTTTGCTTTTTCTCCCACTGAACATCAGCTGTATTTCTCTCTAGTCTTCCCTTGCTAGGCCACCGGTCTTCTGTTTGGGAATGGCACTATCACTTCTGTGCTATGATATGATAGAAGTACACGACTTGCTTTTGACATTATGAAGGCTCCCCACAAGCGCTTACGGTGAATCTCTGACTTACAATATTAGACGGTTGAATAGCACTGATACCATTACGACAACGAACTGGATATATTTCGCATTAGGAGATAGCCGTAAGCCTGCGAGGAACACTGGTGGGATGGTATAATTTGAATGCGTAATGGCCTCCATAGTTCATGTGTTTGAACACTTGTGGACTAGCAGGCGGTGGTGTTTTGGGAGGTTGAGGAACCCTGAGAATTGTAGACTTGCTTGCAAAAGTGGGTCATTGAAGGTGCATCTTGGAGGTGATAGCTATACTTAGTCTGATTCAAGCTTTCTTCGTTTTGGGTAGCATCATATGCAGAGCCTCTCTGCTGAAGATTCTTACTACCATAAACTGAGCTTTCTCTACCCACCTTGTGTTCCCACCATCATGGACGGACAACACCTTGCAAAGTGTGAGCCAAAATAAATTCCACCTCCCTTAGGTTGCTTGGTCATGTCCTCAAAATGGGACGGGAACAAGTGCAAGCATCAACTTCCTTTGGCAATAGCCTAAAAATGGATCATGTTTAAAAGCCACAAATAAGTACCATGAACGAACATCTTCCAAGATTCATGGGACCTGCGCACTTACCTGATTCCTCTGCCTAGCCATGGGTGACACATTCAAGTAGGTCATGTTTCAGCCATGGCAGTTTCATGTTTGTGTTCTGCACAGATGCAATGTCTGACTCATTTATTGAGAAAGATTAGCACATAGTCTCTCCCTGGATCACATTCTTTCGATAACAGCACAGCAAATACTCCACAGAAAAGACAATTGGATTAAACAGCGGGAGCCGGTTTTAGGACAGAATGTGAGCTCATTGTCTTTGATCCAATCAGGCTCTGCCCCTCAGTGACTCCACTTGTTCTGTTATCTCTGAGGAGCTCAGTTTGTAATGCCATTTGCATTTTGCTACAAAATTTTAATTCTATAATCTACTAGTTCCCTTATTTGTAGTCAGATATGAAATATCCCACACAACTGTTATTTAGTAAATAGTTACAATAATTTTTTAAAAAATTCCTCTTGTTACTTTAAGAGTGGTACCTGTTACAGTAATGAAAGCTTTTTCTTCTTTTTCTTCAAAAATTACTTTTATGACAATAATGTGTAAAAAAATTCATTTTTGAGTGTATCACCATAGTTAGTGTTAAAGATCATCAATATTCTTGTGCGCTGGTTTCTAGATTCTCTGACACAGCTTTAAAAATGTCCTATTTGTCACGGGACAGTAGAGATGGCTCAGCAGCTCAGAGCACTGGCTGTTCTCCTAGAGGCCCCAGGTCCAATTCCCAGCACCCACACAGTAGCCCAAAATTGTCTGTTGACTTCAATCCCACAACTGTCTGTAACTCCACTTCCAGGGGATCTGATGCCATTCTTCTGGTCCCCATAGATGCTGTACCCACAGGGTACATATATGTATATGCAGGCAGAACATCCATACATAAAAGTAAATATAAAGATTTTTAAAAGTCTCCGTTTGAAGAATGTGAGACTATCTATCCATTTTCTTTTGCTTCTTATAATTACAGATGAGAAGGAATGAAAGTGGAAATCAAATTAAAAAATTGAATAAAAAGAAAACTAAAAGTTTACCTCTTTCCAGTTGCTTAAGTGCACCGCATTTTTAACTCTTGGGGGGAGGGAGGTATCGCTAGTCTCTTTATTTTAATAAATTTTACTGAAAAACAGTCAAGAGTTGAATTCAAGTTTTTAGAACTTCATTTCAGCCAAAATGTGTAGAGCCTGAAGAATATTTATTTCTTCCAATTAGATTGACCTATTAACCTAATAATTTTGATGCGCTCATGTTTATCTATGTGTGCGCATGTATGTAAATGTTTCTTTAGTTATTTCCATTTAAATACAAGATATAATTTAAGTATAAATCCATTTAAATACAAGCCACCATCAGTCATTCTACTTTTCAATAATGACATACTTCTGAGAAATCCAGGTATGAAATATAATTTTTTTCAATTTTTTTCTCCATAGAAGTGAGTTTTATGTAACCATACTGAGATCTTTGCATTAACTAATATATTTAAGAAAAAAGTTTATTTATCTCAAAGTTCTGGAAGTTCATAGTCGTAGAGTGAGTATTCCTATTAGTTTAATTTCTTGTGGGGGTAATGCAGAATGGAGCCAAATACTGAAATGCATTGAGGAGAAATATTCATATTTCAATCAAAAGCAAATGACAGCACATTTTTTTGCAGGTCCCTTTAAGAATATATCCCCAATAGTCTAAAACTCCCTACTAGGCTGTATCTTTAAAGGTTCTCAACACATCCTCCTTTTTGTACATCCTATAGGCTATGGTGTTACATGTAAGACATTCACCATGCAAATGATAGCATTTTTTGAAGCCGTTCTTAAAAGAGATGGTGTTAGCTTCCTATTACTAGAACACATGTTTGAGCCACATAACTTATAAGAATTAAAACGTTAATTCAGCTCTCAGCCTTGGAGGGTTCATTCCATTCATGGTTGTATCCTTTGATTTTGAGCATGAGGTTAGACAGGACCACATGGGAAGAGACAGCTTCCCATGAGGAATCCATTACATTCTGTTCATAAATAAAAGAGAAAGAGGAAGAGACACAGACTCCCATAAATCCCTTTCCAGGCATATCCTCAGTGACCTGAAAGTACTACTTTCTGTACATTTCACCTCCTTAAATATTGTCACAGGCTAGGTGAGGACCAAGTCTTTAGCAAATATAGATCTTTGGAGGACATTCTAGAGCTAAGGTATGTCATTGGTCATAGTGTTCCTTCGTTGTTTGGGCCTTGCTCAAGGCATTGATGTTTAGAAACGTTGATGTTGTACTGTAACCAAAGCTAACATCCTTCAGTAGAGCCATGAGGGCAGGATGAAGGCTGAAAAGGACCATGATGTAATCACTGGGCATGTGACTCACCTGGCTCGAGAACCACCCAACTCTGATGGCCTTGTTCTTTGAATTAATAGCTGTCTTTCATTATTCTTATCATTAGGAGTTGGTCCTAACTCTAGCTCTGGTAGCTGGAATCATTACAAGTTATACAAATGGTTAATCTCCGTACAATTATTTTGAAAATTAAAATGATACATAGAATACGCTTAGTGCTGTGTCAGACACAACACTCAGAAATTATTAGCATTCTTCATTTTGCAGGGTGTTCAAGCTCCTGCTTTTACAATAATCTTCCTCCCTTTATCTTTCAGCCTCAGCTTCAGGAAAAATGCTAAGGCTTAGATATGGGGAATTATGGGAAAACAGGAAGCAAATCTATTGTCTGCAGTCTGCCCCCTCCTGCAGTGCATCCTTCATAAATCCTTCATTCTCCTGTGAAATCCTTCAGTCTCCTGTGAGGCTCAGAGTGCATAGAAAAATTAATTTGTTTTCAGTTGTCACAAAGGAGTATGAGATATTCAATAAGGCAATTTCTAATTAAAAAACAATGACATCCACAGGTTAGACTTCCTAACAATATGTCTACTTTTGAGTAAGGAAGTGGAATAGGCAGGACTTTGCCAGATCTCCAAAGTGTTATCACACAGGATTCCACATACAGTAAGTGCTGTATAGACCCAGTTTTCCCTTTATGTGGTCATTGCCCTACTTAAGTGAACTTAAGGTCATGCCTTTCTTGATTTCTCTACTCTGTCAGTTACCTCCTGAAGTTAGTTGACAAACACATGAGTTTGGATCACTGGGAAAACTCAGTGATCCTTCAGAAGGTAACCCCAGAGCCCTAGCGTGAATATAAATTCTGAAGGCCATAGATCACAGTTTTGTCCCCAGTAGATGACACATTCCAGCCATCACTGGTAAGATGTTTGCTTTCTTTATCCTTATTTTCTTTTAACTGTTTAACTTAAAAAAAAAACGTATTTTTTTTTAAAAAAAATTTGCAATCACAGTTGTCATAATTACCTAATGCTAAGTCAACATCTTGATTCTACCCAGGAAAACAACCCAGGAAAAGGAAGCTACTTTGACATTTCAAGGTAGGACCAACTAAACCAAAACTTTGTCCTCTGAGGTTCATAGTCGATGTCTGAAAAGTGGCCAAGTTGCCAGCTCTTCTTCTGCACCCACACTTGATGAAGATTTAAAGATTTTTAAAGGTAATTTCCTTTTTGTTTTAATCTATTCCTTTGATAGGCTACAGTTTGATTACTGGCACCACCTAACACACATTGTTTTTTCTTTTTTTCTTTTTTAATCTTTTTTGTTTGTTTTGTTTTAGGATGCCATCTCTTAGTGAAGATAATGAAGCCAGAAGAGATGAAACAATCCTGCCGCCCTCAGGTCAGGCAATTAACCAGAATGATGATGATCCCACGTTCCCAGGAACCATGAGCACTGTCTCATTGAGCAAATGTTTGTTCTTCCTGGTGAATAAGGATGTGTCTGCTACGACACAGTCGCATTGACTGCTGTTGCTCTCTGCCTGCTTCCGTATGAATTACACTTTTAACTCTCAAATAGATCTAGATTGCTACTAATTTCTTTAATCCCTTTATAAATCTGTAGATTAGGGCAAGTTTGACTTACTGTCATCATTAGGAACCTACGCAAAATTTTAGGTTTTGTGTATTATATGTGAGACATTAAGTCATATAGAAGTTGCCACCAGAAGTTGTTGATACGCATAGCTCTTGTCCTAGAAAATGGCACTAACTCTTGGTTATGAGGTAATAGGCAGGTAAATGATATGTTGTAAGACAAATAGACTCACATAGGTCTTTCCTATGAAAGGCCTTGGCTGTAGATACCCACCCCTCAGCCTACAGGAAAAGTGTTTAGTAAACTCCAGCAAAAATAACCCCTCTAAAACCTATAAAGAACAATCAATACAGTCAAAGAAACATGCAAAGCTTGTTTTAGTCTTTTCTAGTTCAAAACTGTTGCTGTAGAAAGTTCCGAGAACTCTAGCTCTGCAATGTTTGAAATCCACGCATGATGGCTGGATGAGAAGTGGTGGGAATATATTCTGAAACATTGTAGGATCTTTATGTGCTTGACAAAGAGCACCTATGTTTACAGCTACCACTGTGCACATCTGAAACTGGTGGTTTCAGATGAGTGGCTACAAGACTTCAGCAGTTAGGAGAGATCGCATATAGGTAGAATTGACATTTGTGTGTAGACAGAAGCTGATGCCATAGATCATGTTGGCTCTGGAAACCATCACACGCGAGTATCAGGACAGAAGAGGATATGGGCATTTGACCAAGTTGTTCACTAGGTCTGGCCCTTGACCTTTTAAATAAGATTTATAAGATCACAGCACCCACAATGGGTTGAAGTCATACAAAAATCCAATCAGTAAAAACTATAGCTCTGGCCTCGTGTTTTCAGCTATGCAGATACAGGCAAGTTGCAAAATGTCTGTGACCTTTCTCTTCCTTACTTGGACAATGTAGCTGGTGGTACCTACTTCTTAAAAGGCTTTTGGAAATTAAAGCTCTTAGCACATGTTGATAAATAAGTGTTAGTTATTATTTATCATTTAAAAAAATGATGTATTGATGGGGCCGGAAAATTTAGTGGGTGAGACGACCTACTGTGCAAACATGAAGATCTAAATCCAAATTCCCAGCATCTACAGGAAGTATTCCACACTCGTCTATAACCCCAGCACTGTGGACAGGGAGACAAAAATGACTGAAGTTTTCTAGTCACCAGTAGAGCTCCAGGTTCCATGAGAGACTCTGTGATAGAGAAATACATGTGACATCTTCCTCTGGCCTCCACATATACACAGTGCACTGAATAAACATATTTGCTGTCCCCACAGACAAGGAAGGGTAGCCTTCATTATGGGGCATATCCCCAACTATTAATAAAACTCAGAAACATTTGCAAAGTGTCTTGTCTATGGAAGACACCCAAGAAATAGTTAATGAATAAAGGAGAGGGAAGGCAAGCCTTGTGGTCATCTCTAAGATTTGGTTAATTTAAATATCAAGGCTTTGTTATCATTTTTCAATTCCATTTGCTCAGCTCTTTTTCTCCTTAATCTAATATCCTTTAAGGTGTCACTAGCCCAGTGTTTGTTTTCTCGGGAAGCATTACTAGGTTATAGAAAGTGAAATTCAAGTTATGCCCTTCTTTTGCCAAAAGACCACCACGAGAGACAAATGAGTTATTACACTGGCAACAGTGGCAAGGTTGGCTGAAGGAGAAGACAAATGGCAGAGACATCTCTGTACAAAGGAACCTGAGTGGGAACTAAAGCATGCAGCTTTTCTAGCACCCAGAGCACTGGAGTTTAAGCTGAGATAGCTACGAGCTTAGGAAGCACAAGAACCTGGAACAACTGTAAATAGCATTTGAAATGTTCATGAATTGGGGGTGGAGAGAAAACAGAGTCTTTGCAAAACTTTCAGAGAAATCTATTCATCCCAGTGATTAAGACTTAGTGGGAAGTGTGTTAAAGAAAGTACGGAGATTAAAATGACATCACAGACAAATTTTATATTTGTGAAATGTTACCGTAAATATTTTAAAAATGAGACAGGGATAGATCTTCAGGGCACTTTGTTTACAAAGGATTTAAAAAACACCATACAGAGAGGATTCATGGCTTTTGTTCATATGTAGCAAGTCTGGAAGATACACCCACCTTGGTTAATGAGAGTCCAGGGAGATTTTTCAGAGATCACAAGTGTTCATTATAGGAACACATCCTCATGCACAGTTTCAACCTAGACACCATAGTAGATTAGCTTGTCTGAAAGTTGACACTAAAATGGTAGACAACAAAAGTCAACATGCTACACCGTCTGAGTTGACTGTTCTGTGTTACTTAAATAATACTGGTTGCGCTTCAAAACAAACTATGCCGACATCCATGGTGCAAAAACAAATTCCTATGACATAGGTGTATTAGCATTCGATGAGAACAAACACCAGTAAACACCCCTGAAATTTCACAGGCATTTTGCAAGACCAGGTATTAGGGAGGCTCTGCCGGACTTAGGATGGACTGGAATCTCAGAGCATTCTCCCTATTGTTAATGAGTGAATGAATCAGCTACCTAATTTCTAGTCTTTCAGAAACCCGGGGAATTCCCAAGAAAAGATTTCTTCACACTGTTCTAAGCAACAGCCTGTATCCTATACTCTACTCCATTTCCCAATTTCCTTGAAAAAAAAAAAAACCCAAGAAACCCTTCTGGGAGAATGATCAGAAATGGGAGGAGAGATTGGACACTGGCTCTGGTATAGTCCAAGTACTTCCTTCCAGTAGTGTCTTGGTGCATCATTCTTAAAGTAGATACAGTAGAATGGTCATTCATGCCTTACTCTGTCAGTCCATAGGCTAAGGCAGGAGGATGGAAAATTCAGGGAGGTTTGGATACATCCTGGATGAGACCTTAGATTTAAAAAACAAGTCAGTAAAGTGGGCAATTTGTTTTAGCAATCATTTGTGCTTCTCTTTAAGGACATATGGGTTTGTGTATGCCCGCCATCTTGGTTTCTGACTCCCTGTAACCATTTCTCCTTCCAGAAGCACCTCAGAGCTTTCTTACAGAATTCTCTTCATATAGCTTATCACCTGTTGTGTTGTTAGTATTTATACTTCATCTCTCAACCAACTTGGTTCTTGGTCCTAGAACCTCATGGGATGAGACAAAAAGAGTGCTTTTTCCTCTTGGCCACAGGTTTTTTTGTTTGTTTGTTTGTTTTGTTTTGTTTTGTTTTTGCATCACAAACAGACTTGTCTAAAATCAGGAAATATGGACTCAAATAGAGGCACATGTACCAGAATTCTGCAAAACTGCTATGCTGATGGGACAGAATTTAGAGTGGATGAGCCCCACTCCAAAGGAAGACCTTCTGGGAGAGGAAGTCAACAAGAGAACCAGTGTTTCAGGCATTTGCCTCCAATCATATCTGAAGGTGAAGGAAGCCCTTCTCAGTATTCAGACTCACAAACCTTCATCTTTTTCAAAGAGAGTACGGACAAAAAGTGTTTTCTAAATCTTGTTTGAAGTGGGCTTCTGTAGAAGATCCATACTGGAACACATTATAGTCTCTTGACTTGAACAAATCTTCTCTTCTCCTCACCTTTCACACTCACACTTGTACTGAATTTTCTAGCCCCAGCTCTAACCCCGCCCCTTCTAGGAAGTCTTCCTCAAAGAACCCAGCCTAATGAGTTCACCCTCCCTTGACTTCTTACAGTACTAGGAGTTCCTGATCCTTGTCTGCCAGGGATTATTGACTTTGACATGCATGTCTAGTCTCCTTCCTCCTTTCTTCCTTTCTCTGTTTCTTTCTTCCTTCTTTCTTTCTTCTTTTCTTTATCCCATTGTTTGTGGAGGCTACAGGTGACGACCTTATTTCTAAAGCATATATTCAGTTTAAAGAAAAACTATGGTTCCCTAGACCTTGTCCTAGGAGGTTATACATAGTTGATGAACAACATGTTCTATAGTTGCAAATAATGGGATGAAAATGAGCACCTTTTTTATTTGCTTGTTAATGTAGCTTGAAACCTTTTATGAAAATCATAATTGCACAGTCATAAGGAAGATAGTCATTAGGGATTACAGCCTTGAGGGTGGTGCTTACTAGAATGCAATGAGCAGCAAATAAAAAGGCTCAGATTTTTTAAATTTTTTTTTTAGAAAATTTATTCAAAAGAAGTGCTCTACCTGATGGTAATGTGGGTTTTTTTATTTTATTTTTCTTGGATATTTTATGTATTTACATTTCAAATGTTATCTCCTTCTCCCCTCCCATGCCCCTTCTCCTGCTTCTATAAGGAAGCTCCCACTCCCACCCACCAATTCCCACCTAAACGCCCTAGCATTCCCCTACATTGGGGAAATGAGCCTTCACAGGACCAAGAGCTTATCTTCCTATTGATGCTGGACAATGCTATCTTCTGTACACATGTGGCTGGAGTCATGAGTCTATACATGTGTACTCATTGGATGGTGGTTTAGACCCTGGGACCTCTGGTGGGGTCTGATTGGTTGACACTGTTGTTCTTCCTATGGTGCTGCAACCACTTCGGTTCCTTCAGTCTTTTCTCTAACTTCTCCAATGGTGTTCCCTTGTTCAGTCCAATGGTTAGCTGTATCAGTATCTCATCTGTATCAGTAGGGCTCTGACAGGGGCTCTCAGATATGGGCATATCTGGCTACTCTCAGGAAGCATGTTTTGGCATCACCAATAGTGACTGGGTTTGGTGGTTATGTATGGGATGAGTCCCCAGGTGGGGCAGTCTCTGGATGACGTTTTTATCAGTCCCTACTCCATTCTTTGTCGCTGTATCTCCTCCCATGAGTATTTTGTTTTCCCTTCTAAGAAAGAATGAAGCATCCACATTTCGGTCTTCCTTCTTCTTGAGCTTCATATGATCTGTAAATTTTTCTTAGGTATTCCAAGCATTTGGGCTAATATCACTTATCAGTGAGTGCATATCATGTGTGTTCCTTTGTGACTGGGTTGCCTCACTCAGGATATTTTCTAGTTCCACCCATTAGACTAAAAATTTCAGGTATTCATTGTTTTTAATACCTAAATAGTACTCCATTGTGTAAATGTACGATATTTTCTGTATCCATTCCTCTGTTAAAGGACATCTGGGTTCTTTCCAGCTCTGGCTACTATAAAGAAGGCTGCTATGCGATCTACAGATTCAATGCAATCCCCATCAAAATACCAATCCAATTCTTCAAAGAGTTAGACAGAACAATTTGCAAATTCACCTGGAATAAC
The DNA here is from genome assembly GCF_021556685.1 of Rattus norvegicus. Classification (NCBI taxonomy): domain Eukaryota; kingdom Metazoa; phylum Chordata; class Mammalia; order Rodentia; family Muridae; genus Rattus; species Rattus norvegicus. The sequence goes on from NC_141547.1 coordinate 16,909,658, forward strand.
AAAAAACCAAGGATAGCTAAAACTATCCTCAACAATAAAAGGACTTCAGGGGGAATCACTATCCCTGAACTCAAGCAGTATTACAGAGCAATAGTGATAAAAACTGCATGGTATTGGTACAGAGACAGACAGATAGACCAATGGAATAGAATTGAAGACCCAGAAATGAACCCGCACACCTATGGTCACTTGATTTTTGACAAAGGAGCCAAAACCATCCAATGGAAAAAAGATAGCATTTTCAGCAAATGCTGCTGGTTCAACTGGAGGTCAGCATGTAGAAGAATGCAGATCGATCCATTCTTATTACCCTGTACAAAGCTTAAGTCCAAGTGGATCAAGGACCTCCACATCAAACCAGATACACTCAAACTAATAGAAGAAGAAGTGGGGAAGCATCTCGAACACATGGGCACTGGAGAAAATTTCCTGAACAAAACACCAATGGCTTAGGCTCTAAGATCAAGATCAAACTGCAAAGCTTCTGTAAGTCAAAGGACACTGTGGTTAGGACAAAACAGCAACCAACAGATTGGGAAAAGATCTTTACCAATCCTACAACAGGTAGAGGGCTTATATCCAAAATATACAAAGAACTCAAGAAGTTAGACTGCAGGGAGACAAATAACCCTATTAAAAATGGGGTTCAGAGCTAAACAAAGAATTCACAGCTGAGGAATGCCGAATGGCTGTGAAACACCTAAAGAAATGTTCAACATCTTTAGTCATAAGAGAAATGAAAATCAAAACAACCCTGAGATTTCACCTCACACCTGTGAGAATGGCTAAGATCAAAAACTCAGATGACAGCAAATGCTGGCGAAGATGTGGAGAAAGAACAACACTCCTCCATTGTTGGTGGGATTGCAGACTGGTACAACCATTCTGGAAATCAGTCTGGAGGTTCCTCAGAAAATTGGACATTGAACTGCCTGAGGATCCAGCTAAACCTCTCTTGGGCATATACCCAAAAGATGTCCCAACATATAAAAAAGACACATGCTCCACTATGTTCATCACAGCCTTATTTATAATAGCAAGAAGCTGGAAAGAACCCAGATGCCCTTCAACAGAGGAATGGATACAGAAAATGTGGTACATCTACACAATGGAATATTACTCAGCTATCAAAAACAATGACTTTATGAAATTCGTAGGCAAATGGTTGGAACTGGAAAATATCATCCTGAGTGAGGTAACCCAATCACAGAAAAACACACATGGTATGCACTCATTGATAAGTGGCTATTAGCCCAAATGCTTGAATTACCGTAGATGCCTAGAACAAATGAAACTCAAGACGGATGATCAAAATGTGAATGCTTCACTCCTTCTTTAAAAGGGGAACAAGAATACCCTTGGCAGGGAAGAGAGAGGCAAAGATTAAAACAGACACAGAAGGAACACCCATTCAGAGCCTGCCCCACATGTGGCCCATACATATACAGCCATCCAATTAGACAAGATGGATGAAGCAAAGAAGTGCAGGCTGACAGGAGCCGGATGTAGATCTCTCCTGAGAGACACAGCCAGAATTCAGCAAATACAGAGGCGAATGCCAGCAGCAAACCACTGAACTGAGAATAGGACCCCCATTGAAGGAATCAGAGAAAGGACTGGAAGAGCTTGAAGGGGCTCGAGACCCCATATGTACAACAATGCCAAGCAACCAGAGCTTCCAGGGACTAAGCCACTACCTAGAGACTATACATGGACTGACCCTAGACTCTGACCTCATAGGTAGCAATGAATAGCCTGGTAAGAGCACCAGTGGAAGGGGAAGCCCTTGGTCTTGCTAAGACTGAACCCCCAGTGAATGTGATTGTTTCAGGGAGGGCGGTAATGGGGGTAGGATGGGGAGGGGAACACCCATATAGAAGGGGAGAGGGAGGGATTAGGGGGATGTTGGCCTGGAAACCGGGAAATGGAATAACAATCAAAATGTAAATCAGAAATACTCAAGTTAATAAAGAAAAAAAGAAAAAGAAAAAAAAAGGCTGCTATGAACATAGTGGATCATGTATCCTTGTTATATGTTGGAACATCTTTTGGGTATATGCCCAAGAGAGGTATAGCTGGGTCCTCAGGTAGTACTATGTCCAGGTTTCAGAGGAAATTCCAGACTGATTTCCAGAATGGTTGTACCAGCTTGCAACCCACCAACAATGGAGGAGTGTTCCTTTTTCTCCACATCCTCACCAGCATCTACTGTCACCTGAGTTTTTGATCTTAGCCATTCTGACTGGTGTGAGGTAGAATCTCAGGGTTGTTTTGATTTGCATTTCTCTGATGAGTAAGAATGTTGAACATTTCTTTAGGTGCTTCTCAACCATTCAATATTCTTCAATTGGGAATTCTTTGATTATCTCTGTACCCCATTTTCAATAGGATTATTTGTTTCTCTGGAGTCTAATTTCTTGAGTTCTTTGTGTATATTAGATATTAGCCCTCTATTGGATGTAGGATTGGTAAAGAACTTTTCCCAATCTGTTGGTTGCCATTTTGTCCTGTTGACAGTGTCCTTTGCCTTACAGAAGCTTTGCAGTGTTGAGTTCCCATTTGTCGATTCTTGATCTTAGAGCATAAGCCATTGGTATTCTGTTCAGGAAGTTTTCCCCTGTGCTTATGTCTTTGAGGCTCTTCCCCACTTTCTCTTCTATTAGTTTCAGTGTATGTGGAGGTCTTTGATCCACTTGGACTTGAGCTTTGTACAAGGAGATAAGAATGGGTCGATTTGTATTCTTCTATATGCTGAGCTCCAATTGAACCAGCACCATTTGCTGAAAGGGACCGGATATAGATTCCTCCTGAGAGACACATCCAGAGCATGTCCAATACAGAGGTCAATGCTAGCAGCAAATTACTGAATTGAGAACAGGACCCCATTTGGAGGAAATGGAGGAAGGATTGAAAGGGCTGAAGGGGCTTACAATCCATAAGAACAACAATGCCAACCAACCAGAGCTTCCAGGGACTCAACCACTACTGGAAGACTATACATGAACTGGCCCAGGGCTCCATCTGCATATGTAGCAGAGAATAGCCTTGTTGGGGCACCAGTGGAAGGGGAAAAAGAAGCCCTTGGTCCTGCCAAGTTTGGACCCCCAGTGCAGGGGAATGTCGGGGGGAGGTTTAAGAGAGGGGTTGATGGGGGGAACACCTGTATGGGGGAAGGGGAGGGGATAGGAGGGCTTATGGACAGGAAACTGGGAAAGGCAATAACATTTGAAATGTAAATAAAAATATATCTAATAAAAATAAAATTTCAAAAAAATAATAAAAAAATTAAGAAAAAGAAAATGCTGTCTTTTTTTTCCACTGGATGGTTTTATCTCCTTTGTCAAAGATCAAGTGACCATAGGTGTGTGGGTTCATTTCTGGGTCTTCAATTCTGTTCCACTGGTCTACCTCCCTGTCTCTGTACCAAAACCATGCAGTTTCTATTATGATTGCTCTGCAATCCAACTGAGGTCAGGGATGGTGATTGCCCCAAAAGTTCTTTTATTGTTGACAAGAGTTTTTGCTATTCTGGGTTTTTTGCTTTTCCAAATGAATTTGCAAATTGCTCTTAATAATTCTACAAAGAATTGAGTTGAAATTTTCAAGGGGATTGCACTGAATCTGTAGATTGCTTTTGGCAAGATGGCCATTTTTACTATATTAATCCCATGAGCATGGGAGGTGTTTCCATCTTCTGCTATCTTCTTCAATTTCTTTCTACAGAGACTTGAAGATCTTGTCATACAGATTTTCATTTGCTTGGTTAGGGTCACATCAAGGTATTTTATATTGTTTGTGGCTATCGTGAAGGGTGTAGATTCCCTTATTTCTATCTCAGCCTGTTTATCCTTTGAGTAGAGGAAGGCTACTGATTTGTTTGAATTAATTTTATATCCAGCCACTCTGCTGAATTTATTAGCTGTAAGGATTCTCTGGTGAAATTTTTGTGGTCACTTAAATATACTACCATATCATCTGTGAATACTGATATTTTGACTTCTTCCTTTCCAATTTGTATTCCTCTGACCTCCTTTTGTTGTCTGATTGCTCTGGCTAGGACTTCAAATACTATATTGAATAAGTAGGGAGAGAGTAGGCAGACTTGTCTAATCCTTGATTTTAGTGGGATTGCTTCAAGTTTCTCTCCATTTAGTTTGATGTTGTCTACTAGTTTGCTGTATATTGCCTTTACTATGTTTAGGTATGGGCCTTGAATTCCTGATCTTTCCAAAGCTTTTTTTCATGAAGGGGTGTTGAATTTTGTCAAATGCTTTCTCAGCATCTAATGAGATGATCATGTGGGTTTTTTCCTTGAGTTTGTTTTTATAGTAGATTATGTTGATGGCTTTCCAAATATTGAACCATTCTTGCATCCCTGGGATGAAGTCTACTTGATCATGGTGAAGTGGTGAATGATCGTTTGGATGTGTTCTTGGATTCGGTTTGCGATAATTTTATTGAGTAATTTTGCATTGATATTCATGAGGGAAATTGTTCTGAAGTTCTCTTTATTTGTAGGGTCTTTGTGTAGTTTAGGTATGAGTGTAATTGTGGCTTCAAAGAACAAATTTAGTAGTGTTTCTTCTGTTTCCATTTTGTGAAATAGTTTGAAGAATATTAGGTCTTATTTGACCTAATAAGAAGGTCTGATAGAATTCTGCATTAAACCTATCTGGTCCTGGGCTCTTTTTGGTTGGGAGATTTTTACTGATTGCTTCTATTTCCTTAGGGGTTTTGGAACAGTTTAGATGGCTTATCTGATCCTGATTTAATTTTGGTACCTATCTACCTAGAAAATTATCCATTTCATCCAGATTTTTCAGTTTTGTTGTGTATAGGCTTTTGTAGTAGGATCTGATGAATATTTTTTGGATTTCCTCATTTTCTGTTGTTATGTATCCCTTTTCATTTCTGATTTTGTTAATTTGAATACCGTCTCTCTGCTCTCTGGTTAGTCTGGCTAAGGGTTTATCTATCTTGTTGATTTTCTCAAGGAACCAGCTCTTGGTTTTGTTGATTCTTTGTATAGTTCTTTTTGTTTCTATTTGGTTGATTTCAGCTCTGAGTTTGATTATTTCCTGCCTTCTACTCCACTTGGTTTATTTGCCTCTTTTTGTTCTAGAACTTTCAGGTGTGCTGTCAAGCTGCTGATATATGCTCTCTCCAGTTTCTTTCTGCAGGCACTCAGAGCTATGAGTTTTCCTCTTAGCACAGCTTTCATTGTGTCCCATAAGTTTGGGTATGTTGTACCTTCATTTTCATTAAATTCTAAAAAATCTTTAATTTCTCTCTTTATTTCTTCCTTGACCAAGTTGTCATTGAGTAGAGCATTGTTCAGCTTCCACGTGGGCTTTCTGATGTTTTTGTTGTTATTGACGACCAGCCTTAGTCCACAGTGATCTGATAGGATGCATGGGATTATTTCAGTCTCCTAGTATCTATTGAGGCCTGTTTTATGACCAATTATATGGTCAGATTTTGAGAAAGTACCATGAGGCACTGAGAAGAGGGTGTATTCTTTTGCTTTAGGATGAAATGTTCCATAGATGTTTGTTAAATCCACTTGTTTCAAAACTTCTGCTAGTTTCACTGTGTCTCTGTTTAGTTTCTGTTTTGTTCTGTCCATTGATAAGAGTGGTATGTTGAAAGTTCATACTATTATTGTGTGTGGTGCAGTGTGTGCTTTGAACTTTAATAAAGTTTCTTTTATGAATGTAGGTGCCCTTGCATTTGGAGTATAGATGTTCAGAACTGAGAGTTCATCTTGGTGGATTTTTCCTTCGATGAGTATAAGTCCTTCCTTATCTTTTTTGATAACTTTTGGCTGAAAGTCGATTTTATTTGATATTAGAATGGCTACTCCAGCTTGTTTCTTGGGACCATTTGCTTGGAAATTTTGTCCCAGTCTTTTACTCTTAGGTAGTGTCTGTCTTTGTCACGAGGTATGTTTCCTATATACAGCAAAATGTTGGGTCCTGTTTCTCTATCCAGTCTATTAGTCTATGTCTTTTTATTGGGGAATTGAGTCTGTTGATATTAAAAGATATTAAAGAATAATGATTGTTTCCTGTTATTTTTGTTGTTAGAGATGGAATTATGTTTGCATGGCTATCTTCATTTGGGTTTGTTGCAAGAAGATTAATTTCTTGCTTTTTCTAGGGTATAGCTTCCCTCCTTGTGTTGGAATTTCCCATCTATTATCCTTTGTAGGGCTGAATTTGTGGAAAAATATTGTGTAACTTGATTTTCTCATGGAATATCTTGGTTTCTCCATCTATGGTAATTTAGAGTTTTGCTGGATATAGTAGCCTGGGCTGGCATTTGTGTTCTCTTAGTGTCTATATGACATTTGTTCAGGAACTTCTAGGTTTCATAGTCTCTATTGAGAAGTCTGATGTAATTCTGATAGGTCTGCCTTTATATGTTACTTGACATTTTTCCCTTACTGCTTTTAATATTCTTTGTTTTGTGTATTTGGTGTTTTGACTATTATGTGACAGGAGGAATTTCTTTTCTGGTCCTATATGTTTGTAGTTCTGTAGGTTTCTTTTATGTTCATGGGCATCTTTTTCTTTAGGTTAGGGAAGTTTTCTTTTATAATTTTTCTTGAAAATATTTACTGTCCCTCTAAGTTGAGAATCTTTATTCTCTTCTATACCTATTATCCTTAGGTTTTGCCTTCTCATTGTGTCCTGGATTTCCTGGATGTTTTGGGTTAGGAGCTTTTTGCATATTTTTGACTATTGTGTCAATGTTTTCTATGGTATCTTCTGCCCCTGAGATTGTGTCTTCAATATCTTGTATTCTGTTGGTGATGTTCACGTCTATGAATCCTGATCTCTTTCCTAGGTTTTCTATCTCCATCGTTGTCTCTCCTTGTTGCTTTTATGTCCATTTTTAGATCCTGAATGGTTTTGTTTAATTCCTTCACCTGTTTCATTGTGCTTTCCTGTAATTCTTTAAGGGATTTTTGAGTTTTCTCTTCAAGGGACTCTACTTATTTACCTGTGTTCTCCTGTATTTCTTTAAGGGAGTTATTTATGTCCTTCTTAAAGTCCTCTATCATCATCATGAGATGTGATTTTAAATCCAAATCTTGCTTTTCCAGTGTGATGGCATATCCAGTGTTTGCTGTGGTGGGAGAACTGGGTTCTGATGATGCTATGTAGTCTTGGATTCTGTTGCTTAGTTTCTTGTCCTTGCCTCTTGCCATCTGGTTATCTCTGAAGTTAGTTGGTCTTGTTGTCTCTGACTGGATCTTGTCCCTCTTGTAGGCCTGTGAGCCTGTGGTCTTAGTAATCATAGGGCTCCTTGGAGACCAGCTCTCTCAGGGCAGTTTTGTGTAGGAGCTGTGGGACAGCCCCAGTTCTGGGCCCAGATGGAGATCAGAAGGGTCCCCTGCCAAAGACTCAGATTTTTTAAGCTGGTTACATATACATTTTTAAAAATGTAGATATATTTGCTTCCTTTATTTGTATAAGTAGTTTGCCTGAATGTATGTCTGTGCACCATATCCATGCCACGTATGTGTAGATGTCATAAGAGGGCATTGGGTGCCCTGTAACTAGATTTACAGACAATTGCAAGCTGCCATGTAGGTATTAGGAATTGAAGTTAGGTATTCAAGAAGTCTGACAATTGTTATTAACCACTGACCCATCTCTTTAGCTACAAATATTCTCATCGTTAATGGAAAAGAAACTCAGTATTTGTTTTTAAAAATCATTCGTAATCATAATTTGAAATCTTATTTTCAACAGCATGAATCTTAGTCACAAATAAAATGCCTTGTAATTGAGTGCCAAGATGCTTCAATTTTTAAACATCTAAACTCTTCGGACCTCATATGACACTGTTTTGGAACATTTTAAAAATGTTTCCCAGCTTCAGACATAAACTATGTCTTTACTGACCAGAAGGAATGGCTGCCCAGTGCTTTGCCTGAATGAATACCCAGCCTATGACAATCTCAGTCTATTGATCAATTCCTTGGTTTCCATTCTACTGTCTTCCTCCTATTGGTTTATAAAACAGATGCAAAATCAAGAAACCAGTAGCATTAAGATCAAATCCTCCAGGTTTTTCTCACAAGACTGATATTCTTGTGAATATCAATGAATATCATGAATATGAACATCACAAATATGAACATCACGAACCTAGTATGAAGGTGTACAGTAGACGCACAGTCTAGAGGAAATGCTGAAGGCTGGGGCTTCAGGCTTTAGTCATCGAGGAACTTAGGTCTAATAAGAGAGGTTGGTATCAATCTTTATAGTGGAAGAGTAGGCCAAGTGAGTGACCTCTTGAATAACAGGGATATTCATTCCCAAGGGAGACCTCTGCACTCCACTGCCAAATGCTATGGTTCCAGGCATCACCCTTTCCCTCTATTCTTAGGAGTTTGAGTCCTTTGCAGGGCTGAGCACATGTAAGGAACCTGGACATGCTCTAATGTGACAGAAATTTTCTCAGTCACAAGATAAGTTATAATCTGGAGTTTCTACATCACCGGTAGGAATCCTGCCCCCAGATTCAGCCAGTGCCCTGAACAAACTGGCATGGCTCACTAGACACAGAGAATTGCTTTTGTGACACTCTCTTTTGAATAAAATTCAGTTAAAGAGAACTTTAGTTTACAATGCCTCCGTTTTGTCCCACAGGCAGGCTCACTTAGACTAAACTCACTATTTGACCCTCTTCATGTGGTCCCAGCTATGAGATGTTTGAGGAATGTCTGTTTTCACATTCTCACTGGGAAGCTATGGTGCTTTCTGGGTAAGGGTGCTTTTCTTAGTCATTAGTATTTGACTAATGCCAGAAATTACAGTGCTAATATCAGCCTGCTTGTCCTGTTGCCTGAGAGATTTAAGTTCGCTGCACGAAAATAGCAATTTGAAGAGATGAAAGTTTAACACATGCTATAAATAGCAGCAGGCACTCTTGTCATTAGAGTTAACTACAGTGCCACACCCACTTCTCTTTCCATTGTCTGTCATTAACCATTATATCTGCAGTGAAACTTGTTTTCAGTACAGTCCGAAGGAACGGTGAAACCATGGAACTGTTCAAAGATCCGTGAAAGAATGCATTCTCTTTCCCACGCCAAGAGTAAACCTGACTCTCAATGGTTCCTACCCACCAAGGCTCTCTGAGTTCCCAGGTTTGGCCTGTACCACCTCATATACTCTTCCACCTCCCTTGAGAGGTGAATTTTATCACCTGTCTCATATAGAGCAGATGTATGTAGATATGATCTCATCAACAGAATAGTCACGGAAAGGCACCGCTTCCTTGAGTTCATGAATGAGTAATTTTTTTTCTATATTTACAAATCATAAAACTGACTTCTGTGAATAGTCAAACAGCACACCGTATTCGTTTCTAAGCTTCTTCACTAACCTTAGGAGTGAAGTGCTTTTACAGAAGTATTCCTTCTGTAAGGGTGTGTTCACAGCTTTTTGGAGTTAGAGCCTTTTTATAAGAACTCTGTGGTTATTCTCTGAAGCAGAAAGAATCATTAACAAAACTCTGGTAATGACAGAGAATTGCCTTATCAGACTTATGAAGTGTGTGCGTATTTATTTTCACATACATTTTATTGCAACATAATTGCATACAGAAAAATACAGACAACAGTAAAATAAACACTCATGAGTCACAGCTAGAACTAACCAGGCTAACAACTGGAAACACCTGCCTCAGTTACTTTTACTCCTTTTCTTCGGTTTCAAGTTATTTTAACATAAACCACCCAGGCCCAACACCATTGTTAGACTTGGAGCCACTTATTTGCTGATATTCTTATTTGAATGTTGACCATCTTGTCTTTCTGGGAAGGATTTTAGAATAACTGTTCAATGGACTTCGTTTCCTACACTTACGATTGGCATAAGGTTGAAGATAGAGTAGATGTTCACTAAGTGTTGAATAAATGAATGAATGAAACCCTTCCTCTGAAAATCCTTCTTCCTTCCCTGTTCTATCTTCTTTTTGGAGTCTAATTCGATAGTAAATGGGCTATTTGTTTGTTTTTCTCCTTTTTCTTCTTTCCCACACGGTAGCAAATATCCTGATTATTATTCCTCGTCATCCAGGAGTCCTTGGATGTGACTTCTGTTCCTGACCCTCTTGTGCCCTGGAAGTAAATGTATACCCTATATTGGTGGCCATGATTGCTATTCTAGCCAGAGGCTTCATCTTCTTAGCCTTTTTCCATCTCATTCCTCTCTGCCTCTCACACTTCTGTGTCCTTCTCAGTCCTAGACAATAGTTATGACTTTTGGAGAGCGGGTTGTCTGGCAAGGGTATCGAGAGACTGAAGAGCTCTTAACAGTGCGTTTTCTCTAGAGCAAACATTCCTTAGGAAGAACGTCACACTCGTGAGGAGTAAAGGGAAAAAGGATTTTCCCCCTTTGATAACTACTTCAATAAAAAGGCCACTGCTTTCCACACACTTTCCATAGCAACTCATGTTTATGCCTTACTCACCACAGTACTCATGAGATCGGGTTATTTGTCCCACACTCAAACTGCAGGGTGTGGGCAAACAGGGCCTATAGTGTTCGCCATGTTACTCCATCTCTAGACTATTTCAATGCTCTGTCATTGAGCATGAATTGTAAAACTGAAGACAATATGGAGAGCCAGGTCTTCTTCATCATTTTAATATATTTTGAATAGTATCCATGAAAGCAAGATAAGTCTTTCAATTTGAGAATAACCTGAGCCTCCTGCAATCCATTACTAATAGCTTTTATTCCATTTAACCGAACACTCAAAAGAGCTGGACAGTGATGGCAGAAATCTAAATGTATATGGATATCATATACAATATGATGTCTAGGAATAGACAACATTTTTGTCATTAATACATAAAGATGTCTACCACTTATGCTTATATGTTTACATAGTACAATATCATTGGTGGGTGCCTTATTGAAAGATTTAATAATTAAATATGATTGGTATCTCTGGAGGTGGTTCAGTGTTAGACCCAGATACGGACATGGCTTCCCTGTAACAAAAATGAACTGACTCTTCCCAGTCAGTTAGACAACCAGATCAAAACCATTATGTCTGGACTGGTGTTTATCCCTGGTTTGCCACCTTAAGACTTATAACTGTAAAGCCACCTTAACGTTTAGGAATGTCCTGCAAGGAGTTTAACCTCTAGTACAAGGGAGTTCCCAAAGAGGCCCCAGATGTGAAGCTGAGCACAGTCCAGGCCTTTATAACCTGACATGGATTTCACACTCTGTCCTCACAGGGACCTTAAAAGCCAATCATCAACGAAGTCAGGATGATTTAACAAGACCTGGCTCACGGGTTCATCTGTTCTCCTTTATAGGAGCGCTTTGCCTTTACAAGAGTGAGCATGAGTGCCTGAAGTCTGGTTAATGGTTTGTAGCCTAAGGCTACAAGAAGACTTGTAAGTTATTGAATCTCTTTGAGCCTAGGTTTCTTGCTTATATAATGGGGAAAAAAGTAACAGACTAAACTACCTCACAGATTGTCTCGAAGACCAAACCAGTTGATGTGTCCAGAGCAGTTAGAGAGTGTTTGGCACCCGAGTGCTAGCTGTTATTAACTCTCTGGTTATTGCTTCACTATAACATTCCAGTCCTCTTACATTATGATTAACCTGGCTAGCGACAGGAAGTGGAACAGGGAAGGGAAAGCATGCTGCCTCTTCCCCTAGAGTGATAGAGGTTCTGCAATAAAGAGAAGGAAGTGATTTAAGCAGAAACTCCTGTGGAGACTGGAACGCTGGGAGGAACAGGTGAAGTACTCCATCTCAAGGGCCCACGTGTCCCAGCTATTACGGAAAGTGAGGGACTGATCCACTTACAGGGTATTAACGTGTGTGCAACCCTAGTATAAACGGGAAAAGGTCAGATTTTCTAGGTGTCTGATATTGTGGTCTACATAGTAAATTCCAGGACAGCCAGAGCTCAAAATTAAAAAAAAAAAAAGAATGAATGAATGAATGAATGAATATGTCCCTACTTATACCTCCTTTTGTCATTCTAATCTTAAAGAAAGACAAGAGAAACCCAGAACCTCACCTTAGTTAGTTCTTAGGCTCTGTTTTCAAGAATATACACTGCTACCATCATAACCCAAGCCACTGCTGTTTGTTTTCTGGAAAACTGGCAACTTTCTAAATTGCATTCTCTTTCTCTGTTCTGACTAACATCTTTCCCCTAATGGGAAGTTGATAAGTAATTAACTCTATACATACATACATACATACATACATACATACATACATACATACATGAAAGAAGGAGGGAAAGAACCTAGAATTGAATTGGGCCCTCCAAAGTAAAGAAATGGAGATTTTTCACAAATGGCTCTCTCTACTTCTTCATTTCAACATGGATGATGCCTTATAAAAGTCTATGTTGATTCAAAACAGTGCTTTGACTCATATGCAGAATCCTCAAGGAGGCCAGTGCCTGCTTTCGTGTTTCCATTTCTCATTTCAACCCCCGTAATGTGCTGAGAGAGATTGGCTCAAATGCTGGTTACCCTTCTGGGCACTCAGTTTCTCTTCTCCAGTGTCTTCTACTCAGTGTGCTCTCTCTGTATCCCTCTTCCCTTCTCCTCGGTCACCCACTCACATCCGCGTCATGTTGACTTCAGCATCATTCCACACTTTGCCACCCACAGTGTTTCAACACGGGATTCCTCTCTCTGTCTGTAATCTTCTCTTCTCCCACTTCTTCCAGTTCCTGATACCTATAGTGTTTGCTCCTCAGCCTCATGGAAGCTTCCAGCCGCCTGCCTCCTCTTCAGCTGGAATTCCATCACTACTTTCTGGAAGCAATACGCTCTGTGCAGGCAAGAGTTCATTTCGAACTCTTGTTATATTTAGACTATAATCAAACATAGTAGTTTATATACTACTTTACATAGAAACAATTTTTAAAACCTAATACTGAAAAAGGAGCAAACAATATCAGATACATACAACAGTCAAGTGCACTGATCTTACAAGTGACAGAATGAGAATTGCGAGGCCACAGAACACAGTCACTCTGCTGACTTCAGTGACCCTTCTGCAGCTGAACATTCCTTTGGTCCGTCTGTCTTTTTATCAATTAAACACTTCGGCCTATATCTCAACACACTCACGCTGAACTCAGGGACTCTTCGATATTTTACTAGTGTAAATAATTTGTGTGAAACAGATATAGTGCCTAGAAAGACGTTTTTTTATATATTAAATTTTATGCACAGCATCTTTGTCACTAAGACAATAATATGGCTCAACACGGATGCGGTACATCTACAGAAAGGTTACAGATCACGTTTACCTCATATTTACCGCATGGCAGGATCCAAACCCTGTATATACTATTAGCTTAGCAATGTTCACAAGCCAGTTATGAGGACACCATTATCTTCCCCGTTCTATAAGGACAGATCCAGGATAGGCCCCTGACTAAGATATCACAATTTCAGACCACACTTTTAATAATACATTTTTAAAAATCTAACTTAACTCATGTTATATTTAGACTATAATCAAACATAGTAGTTTATATACTACTTTACATAGAAACAATTTTTAAAACCTAATACTGAAAAAGGAGCAAACAATATCAGATTAGTATCCCCTGGCCCCAAACCAGCTGAGGGCCAGAGGAATGGATAAATGCCAAGCTGCATACTCATGGAAGGCCCATGAGTTTCATTTCTCTCACATGCAAAGGGGAGACCAACATTGCGATCTCTGCCCGCTCCAAAGGGCAGGAGTTCAATTTCTGAATTCCAGGGTGGAAGGAGAGAATTTCTGGTGCTGTCTTCTCACTTCTACAATGTGCCATAGTACACATTCATGCCCACACTGACACACATATATAGTAATCATAACTTTTTCAAAATTAAAATGTATCTGACTATTTTTATATAAAAGCAGAATTAAAATATCTCTACCCTTAAAGCCTGTGTTGGTATTAAAACACATATGCACATTAACTATGTATAACTATGCTTGTATGTACTTTTTTCTGATATTTGAAACTGCATTTTTACACTTGAAATACATTTTATTTGTTCACCATGTGCATATATTTGCAAACATGTGTGAGTGCACATGGGAGTGGAGGTCGGAGAGGAACTTGAAGGTGTTAGTCTCTCCTATCATGGTCTCTGAGATAGAACTCAGGGTATCAGACTTGGCTTCAAGCACAGTTACCCACTGTTCCGTCGCGCTGGCACAAGTGTATAATTTTAAATATGTATTTATATGTGTGTTTATACACACAGTCCAATCCATGAAACTACTAATTTTAGCTTGTAATTTTAAATTTATTTAATCCAAATCAAATTTTTCCCCCAGTGGAGTAGTAGTGACTTTGCTGGTTTACAAGTCCTCTTCTTTATATCGTTCATCATTGTGAGCTGCTGGGTTTGTTGACTGGTAATTACGTTCATTGTTGACCAGTTGTCCGGCTTAGGCGAGCTGAGGAAGGCCCATGAGTTTCATTTCTCTCATATGCAAAGGGAAGACTAACACTGTGGTCTCTGCCCGCTCCACAGGGCAGGAGAAAGGTCAAGGAAGATGACTATGAAAGTGCTTCCCAGACCTCCAAGCACAGTGAGAGATTAGTCACCTGCCACCTGACAGTTCACGTAAAGGAAATATTGCCCTCCCCAAGGGACAAAGGTGTAAAACTCAGAACTGAGGCAATGTTCCTTAAACGATGGAAAAACAAAGCATTCAAAAGCCTCTATAAAACAAATGTGAAACTTTGAAGTATTTCTAGTTTTTAATTGGCCAATGGAGAGGGAGGGATTTGCTCCTTCCAGTCTTAATCTTGTAAGAATAGAGTTGATTCAATAGTAAAAGAAAGCTCAAGGCCCATGATGTATTTGTTCATTGACAGTCTTTTTATGTAAAATACATTTGTAACAGGGGCATCCAGAAAATGTTTTTCTTTGCCTATACAAGAGTATGTTCTTTTGTGGTTGCTAAGTGACATAAAGTTTTAGCAATAGTTAGATGTCTCTTAACAAAATTTTTCTTTCTTTCTTTCTTTCTTTCTTTCTTTCTTTCTTTCTTTCTTTCTTTCTTAGATATATTTCTTTACTTACATTTCAAATGTTATTCTCTTTCCGGGTTTCCTGTCCATAAGTTCCCTATCTCCTTCCCCTCCCCCATAGGGGTGTTCCCCCCATCCATCCCCCTCACCGTGCCTCCAACTTTCCCCTGCACTGGGGGTCCAACCTTGGCAGGACCACGGGCTTAAGGGTGGTTTTCACTGTTCTTGTTA
Source organism: Rattus norvegicus (assembly GCF_021556685.1). Taxonomy (NCBI): domain Eukaryota; kingdom Metazoa; phylum Chordata; class Mammalia; order Rodentia; family Muridae; genus Rattus; species Rattus norvegicus. Next base: position 16,924,942 of record NC_141547.1, read on the forward strand.
AGGAATAGGAGCTGTCTAACCTGCTGAGGGTTGAAGTGTGGACTAAGGCAAGGAAGAAGAACACAATCATAGCAAATAAAAACCAAGAAACAAGAGGCATGGAATAGTCTGCATAGACTACATTGTATTACTTATTTCCAACTACAGAACCTAGCATTCGTCTTGTAACAGTCAACTATCTAGCAAAGGCAAAGAAAAACAAACAGAAAACAAAACTGGGCATGTACCAGACAAATACAATTTATACAAATAGGAAAGTGAATTCAGCCTTAAAGTTAGAATAGTTTGACAACTATCCACTTCAGAGTGGTTTATGTATGCTGGTGTTTAGAGACGAAATAATTCTATTCTGAGTAAAGATTATCCCGTAATTTTGATTAAGAGTTAAAATGAAAAGAGACCCATGCAATCGCATGCAGTCACGTGTTCTGAAGCTATGCTACACTAAGAATCAGTGTTTAACATCATCACCATCATCTCTACCACAGGAATAATTATAGCTGCCATGTTTGCTTTTGTGAGAACAAAAGATCTCTCGTTCACCAGAGATCAGAATCCTCTCTTCTGGAAAGTAACCATGACACTAGCAAATTTGGGAGCCTCGGGTTTTATGATGTAAAAATCTAAGACGCAAGCATTAAAAGCCCTGAAAACAGCCGGAAGTATTGAGAGGCATAGACGTTTCAGTTGTTTGACATTGGATTGTCTATTTGATTAAATTACACCATCTTCCGCCTTTCCTATTGCCTTTAGCTGCTCATATGTCCCGTTCGGCACGAAAGGGCTTCTAGCAGTGTTAACACAGGGGCCGATTTAAGAGCAGAGGCTCCAACCTGGACAGAAAGAATGAGTTACTCTTATGACGTTCATGGAGCACCACTTCCTTGTGTTCAGTTCAGGAAACTTTTAACAGTGGATCCCATGATATAGCCTCAGTGATGCTTCTCCGTTTAGTAGGCTGCTGCTAGAAACACAAAAGGTTTCCCATGTTTTCTTCTTCCTCTCTTGCTATGCTTCTCCTGGTCAAAAGATGGCAGTGTGCTAGAGTGCGGGCTTTCTAGGTCTGAACTGCACAGATTGAGTGGGTGGCTGTGATACCAATTATGAATTATGAATGTTGGCTTTGCTAACATCTTAGATGTCAGAACCTCAGAGGTAGCTGCTGGCTCCCCGAGAGAAAGGTGCAAGCTTGTTGGCTTCTTAACTTCCCTTTGTTCAGGAGAACCAGACAGTGTATTCTCAGCCACACACGTCAGACACAAATAAACACCTTTATTGTTTCACATCAGAAATAAAGACGCAGCTGGCTTTGAAGAATCCCAAATATAATTGACAGCCTGTTCTTTCCTGGAGACCATTGCCTTTCCTCAAGGACAAGTGGAAAAATGTCTCCCGAAGCATCTTTTAAAAAACAACTACTTAGAATAGAGACACTTGTTTTCATCACAAAATTCTTTTTTTTTTTATTAACTTGAGTATTTCTTATATACATTTCGAGTGTTATTCCCTTTCCCGGTTTCCGGGCAAACATCCCCCTCCCCCCTCCCCTTCCTTATGGGTGTTCCCCTCCCAACCCTCCCCCCATTGCCGCCCTCCCCCCATAGACTAGTTCACTGGGGGTTCAGTCTTAACAGGACCCAGGGCTTCCCCTTCCACTGGTGCTCTTACTAGGATATTCATTGCTACCTATGGGGTCAGAGTCCAGGGTCAGTCCATGCATAGTCTTTAGGTAGTGGCTTAGTCCCTGGAAGCTCTGGTTGCTTGACATTGTTGTACTTTTGGGGTCTCGAGCCCCTTTAAGCTCTTCCAGTTCTTTCTCTGATTCCTTCAACGGGGGACCTATTCTCAGTTCAGTGGTTTGCTGCTGGCATTCGCCTCTGTATTTGCTGTATTCTGGCTGTGTCTCTCAGGAGCGATCTACATCTGGCTCCTGTCGGTCTGCACTTCTTTGCTTCATCCATCTTGTCTAATTGGGTGGCTGTATATGTATGGGCCACATGTGGGGCAGGCTCTGAATGGGTGTTCCTTCAGTCTCTGTTTTAATCTTTGCCTCTCCCTTCCCTGCCAAGGGTATTCTTTTTCCTCATTTAAAGAAGGAGTGAAGCATTCACATTTTGATCATCCGTCTTGAGTTTCGTTTGTTCTAGGGATCTAGGGTAATTCAAGCATTTGGGCTAATAGCCACTTATCAATGAGTGCATACCATGTATGTCTTTCTGTGATTGGGTTACCTCACTCAGGATGATATTTTCCAGTTCCAACCATTTGCCTACGAATTTCATAAACTCGTTGTTTTTGATAGCTGAGTAATATTCCATTGTGTAGATGTACCACATTTTCTGTATCCATTCCTCTGTTGAAGGGCATCTGGGTTCTTTCCAGCTTCTGGCTATTATAAATAAGGCTGCGATGAACATAGTGGAGCACGTGTCTCTTTTATATGTTGAGGTATCTTTTGGGTATATGCCCAAGAGAGGTATAGCTGGATCCTCAGGCAGTTCAATGTCCAATTTTCTGAGGAACCTCCAGACTGATTTCCAGAATGGTTTTACCAGTCTGCAATCCCACCAACAATGGAGGAGTGTTCCTCTTTCTCCACATCCTCGCCAGCATCTGCTGTCACCTGAGTTTTTGATCTTAGCCATTCTCACTGGTCATCACAAAATTCTTATGCATCTAAGTGTATGTGTTGGCGTGTGAGTATGGATGTGTGAATCTGTGTGCCAATTCACGCATTTGAAGGTGCACACGAGACCATGTTTATGTAGAAGCCAGAGGTCAGCCTCATGTGTCGAGGTTCCCCAGGAACCTCCTATCTTGTTTTCTGAGACAGGATCTTTCTTTGGGACCTGACACTTACTGATTCAGGTTGGGAGGTCTGACCCCTGACCTCAAGGGAACCGCTCGAATCTGCTTCTTAAGCCCTGGACTTACAAGCATGCTACTATGCCTCGCTTTTTGCATGGGTTATTGGAATGAAACCTATAGCCTGCAGCTTAGTGGTAGCAAACAGTTTATCAAGTGACCCTTCTTCCCAACTTTCTTCTTAAAAAAGTATAACGAAGGCATCCTTAAGAAGTGAGAGGCTTTGATATATACATAGAGCAAATGGGGCACCTTCCTCTGGCTGGAGACCCCTTCCTCATGGAGCTGAAGTTCTTAGTCACTAGACACCTAATCTAGGTACCAAGAACTGCATGGAGATCACCCCTCCTTCCAGAAAAGTCTCTGACACCTGGCCAGTCCTCTGACCTATCCTCCCCTAAGACTTTCTACTGCTGTTCTTCAAGGCAATCTCTAAGCTGGAAAAGTCTAGTCAATGCCTTCTGGGAAGGTGTACTCTGTTGCCCTCCTTGATTCGCTTATGTATGGAGTTCCTTCCATGTATCTGCCACTGCCATTTGCCAGAATCTTCAATGTGGAAGCATCCTTCAAGGTCAAAGTTGGGTAGACAGACGAATAACAGCAATGATAATGCTTCAGACCGGTGAGCATGGAAGGCAAACCAGTTGTTTACGACTGCCATAGTCAGCGAAGCAGAGAGCAAGGAGCAAAGAGCTCATCTTCCTTAGTTCACAGCTCGGTCGGTGCCTGGCTATGATAGACAAATTGAGATGTTTGAACTTACATTTCTCTCTCTCTCTCTCTCTCTCTCTCTCTCTCTCTCTCTCTCTCTCTCTTTCTCTCTGTGTGTGTATATGTATGTGTGTGTGCACGAGAGAGAGAGTGAGAGATAGATAGATAGATAGATAGATGATAGATAGATAGATAGATAGATAGATAGATAGATAGATAGATAGATAGACAAGTAGACAGGTAGACAGAGAGACAGACAGATAGATAGATAGAACAATATGAGATGTTTCACAGCACATGTGTGAAGGCCAGAATCAATTACAACTTGCAGGAGTTAGTTCTCTTCTACCACATGGGTTCCTAGGGTGGAAGCTTGCTAAGGTGTCAGACTCAGTAACAAGTGTCTTTGGCCACTGAGGCATCTGGCCAGCTCCCTAGCCTATGTTTGTGTTGATGAGATTGCCAGAAACTCTAATGAGGATCCTTCTTTTGGACCCTTTTCTTGTAACACATGCATCAAGGAATCTGAGCCTTCTGTGCCTGCCTGCTCCTGTAGGACCCACGCAAAAATGATGTCTTTGCTTCTCCTCTTTCCTTACTGCAGGATCTAGGGGAGGAAGGACAGAAGGGTTTGTCAGAAAATAGAGTAATAAAAACAGCCGCTGGAAGAAATTCTTACCGAAGCTTAGTGCTGCTCATCCTAAGAAAAAGTCACTGTGGTGTGATCAGTGCCAAGGGGTACTGGGTGCTTGTTCACAGCTAGGAATAGGCCTAGTTTGTTTGGTTTCAGTAATAGATATAACTAGGGTAGGCACACAGCAAGGGCTTATTTCCTTAAACCTTTACTCTGTTTTTCTTTAATATGTTCCTGTGGTAGTACACATTTCTCTCCAAAAATCCAGCAAACACTATAGACTTCTCCTAAACTCAGCCTTTATAACTAAGTGACTCAACTCTTTTTTTTTTTCTGGAGCTGAGGACTGACTAGGGCCTTGTGCTTGCTAGGCAAGCGCTCTACCAGTGAACTAACTCCCCAACCGTGGCTCAACTCTTCAGAGACTGCTTTACATGTGCTATAACTGTTTTACATTCAATAAACCAAAGGCACCTCCAGCTGCTTGAAACTCTGTCAGTGGCTCCTGATCCATTTATGAGAGTGTGCTTGACTTTCTTGAGAGAGTTTCTCTTCTGAGGACACAATTGGCTTTTTAGCAAGAACTCTCCTTCCTTCTTGTAGGTTTGAATTCAGGTACATCAAGTACATCAGGAAATAGCTTCGTGTAACCAAAGAGGAAAATCACCCAAGGGATGGGACTGTCATAACTGTGACTTCATGCCTGTAAATCGAGGCCTAGCCAGTTGATCCAGCACTGCGGGGGTGTGTCAGTTGGGGTTCCCAGGGAACAATGGCCTTCACTGTGCAGGCTGCACATGGGAAACTAACTTGTTTTTGTTTTCTTTTCTGTCATTTGGGGTATAAAATATGATGCTTTATTCTTTATTTGAATGCCATGGGACAGTAAAGAACTCTAGCTCCCTGGTCACAAATATAGACCTAGACTTATTTTTTTTCCCAAGACTACAAAAATCCAATTAGGTTGTTGAACCTCTGTCCCTGTCATTGCGTTGATGGCCTCTTATTCCACAGGCAGGAAGAGCAGGTTTTCTCTGCAAAGAGGATGTAGACTTCAGGAAGTTCCCAGAGTCATTTGATGGTTGTTGGAATGGGGAGGAGGAGATAAGACAGGGTGGATAGGGTGAAGCACCCGAGAGAGATGCATACACACCCAAGGCGTGTGAAAAAAATAAAGGGAATCCATGTAAGTCCAAGGGCTTTGCACTCTGACTGCACCAATCAGACACACATGTCACAAAAACTCTTCGTACTCAACTTACCAGTAGGTTAGAATTTCTCCAGTCTATTTAACATCACCAGAGTTTTTAGGGATAAGGGAAAGTCTTATTTGAGTTAAATGCAAATGTCTTCTATTGCTAAAACTGGGTGGCTATGGAGAAAAGAGCCTCATCTTACAAATTCTGATTTAAAGTTCTATCAATTTCATAAATCCACTCCCATAATCCTTGACTGCTTCTGGGAGGCAAAGTTCGGCCTGTTTAGGAAATGGTAAGTGTTTAAAGAAAAACAGTGAAGAAGGACTAGCCCAATTTAGAACATGAATAGAATATAGGCCACATTTGTTCAACGGGCTCATTTTTAGTGGTTTCTAGTCATTAAGTTTCAGTCTTGTTCCCGTGTGTCAGAGACATAATTGACAGTGAGAATTTATACATTTCCTGATCACATATAAGCATTGCAAAAAATGCAATATGAAAGGCAGATTTTTTTTCAAGCACTGTTTCAGTTGATTTCTTCATACATGCAGGCAGCATGGGGATCCTGTCTTTTGAGGACACCCTTGTAGCTAGTAGGTTTTTATCATGCTCATTGTTTAATTAAGTGAACTGACTCCTCACTAAAGGCACTAAATGTGGCATGTTTTCTATTTGTTGCCATGACACCCAAACGTTAGAGAGAGGCAACACCTAGCCCTGCCCTTCTTTGCATGAGAGGTCACAAAAGGCATCCCTACTAAAATTATTATTGCAATTATCTCAATTTACAACTGCCCAGAAAATTATTAAATATCAATTGTTAGCATGACTGTTTAAAGAAGTTGACACAAGAGCTACTGTCCCGCTGAGAAGAAAGGGTTAAATGTTGTGGCAGAGACAGGGAGGACTCATCAGACAAGTATTCTGTGTTCTCTTCCCACATCTTCTCTGCTCCCTGGACTTGAGTGTGTGCTGCTGTCTATTCGTCTGTATTTGGTTTGGTTGATTTGCGAGATTAGCTCTGTAAACCAGTGTATCCTGGAACTTGAGGTAACCCTCCTACTCCTGCCTCGTGAATGCAGGAGTTACAGGGAGACGGTGCCACACCTGTCTGCTAGTCTATATTCTTAACTTTTACATTCTCTCGCCCTTCTCTTGCTGGCAGTGAGGCAGAACTCTAGGGCGGGAATGACCTGGGTGTCTAAGACAGTAAGTACTTGAAGAATTGTTCAGGAGAGTGGCCTAGCCCTTGTTAGGCTGTGAAGTTAGCAACAGACACATGATGTTGTGTTAATACACTGAGATTAAGAGTTTGGAGTTGGGACTTTTTTATTTGACTTTAGAAATTCATCTCTAAGACTCTTCATGCAATAATACATTTTGTTCAGAAATAGATGACATGGCATTTTGGGGATGTCTAATGGTCAGTACAATTGATATATAATCAATCCTACCATTAATTATACAACCTTAAATGATTATGATATTAAATTTCATAATGTTGGTATAGTTAACTGCTGTGAGGTGTTTCACCAGGGCTCTGGACTGAACTTAGACATTTCAATAGCATGCCTGTTATAGAGTGATACTGTTTGACTGTAGGTGGAATGTTTGACTGAGTCATCATCTTGGTAATAAAAAAAAGAAAAGAATAAATAAAAATTAATAATAAGAAGAGGAAGCCATATGCCTCTGAAAAGAGAAATTTCATAATGCATACTTAATTTTTGGCCGCAAGGAACCATATAGAAGATCAATCTCACACCTAAAACAGGAATTATGAAGAATGTAGTATAAGGGAAAAAATCCTCTGGAAGCATAGCAAAGAAAAGCCAAGAAATGTCTTCATCCTAAACAGGAAGGCCTCACAGTTGTCTGGGAGGATTTCAGAGCTGCTGTGGACCAGTGATTGAAGCAAGCTTCCCCATTTTCTTTCTGGGATGAGCTTAACCCTTTTATATGATAAAGTATGTGTGTTCGACAAACGAGACAACTTCAGAGATTCCCTTATCCATGAAGAGTCGTATTTGTAATTTATGGAGAGTCAACTAGCAGACAGTAGCTTGCATTTCAAGTTTAAGATGGACACTGCTTGGACCTTAAGAGGGGATGGCTGCACTGATATCCACAATGGCAGCCATGACAGATCGTAGGTGCTCAGAGGGGATGGCTGCATTGATATCCACAATGGCAGCCATGACAGATCGTAGGTGCTCAGAGGGGATGGCTGCACTGATATCCACAATGGCAGCCATGACAGATCGTAGGTGCTCAGAGGGGATGGCTGCATTGATATCCACAATGGCAGCCATGACAGATCGTAGGTGCTCAGAGGGGATGGCTGTACTGATATCCACAATGGCAGCCATGACAGAGATCCTTGGTGCTCAGAGGGGATGGCTGCACTGATATCCACAATGGCAGCCATGACAGATCGTAGGTGCTCAGAGGGGATGGCTGCACTGATATCCACAATGGCAGCCATGACAGAGATCCTTGGTGCTCAGAGGGGATGGCTGCACTGATATCCACAATGGCAGCCATGACAGATCGTAGGTGCTCAGAGGGGATGGCTGCACTGATATCCACAATGGCAGCCATGACAGAGATCCTTGGTGCTCAGAGGGGATGGCTGCACTGATATCCACAATGGCAGCCATGACAGATCGTAGGTGCTCAGAGGGGATGGCTGCACTGATATCCACAATGGCAGCCATGACAGATCGTTGGTGCTCAGCATCACTGTCCATTATGGTGCATTATTTATTTCCCAGCTTCCTCTGATACTGGACTGGAAAGGTCTAGCTTATTCTGGTCAGTGGAATGCGAATATAAGGTACGTGAGTTTGAGTTCAAAGCAGTTAAGACTAGAAGAGCCTTCTCTCCATGCAAGTGAAGGACCACAGAAATGGCTGAGAAGTGAAACAGGAGGCCTGTGGCAGGTAGAAGTGTCACACACTAATATTTAACTGTGATAGGAGCCAGAAATACATTTTTGTTATATTAAACCTCTGAGATCTAAAAGCATGGCTCTAAGAAGTTGTTTTTAGTCATCTGACTCATCCATACAATATTATCATCTCCACTAATACCTTAGCTCAAGGAAAAAATGTTCATTTTATTTCCACAGAAGCCCATCTATAATTTGGGTTCTTAATCACATACTTCTGAGAGCTTATTCTTTTTTCCTCCTCTCTAAAGTTTCACAGTCCAGCTCTCTCGCCTGCTTCCCTCCAGGACAACAAATGATGACAGCACTGTTCAGGCCTTCCGAGGTTGCACCCACTCGTCTCTAGGAAAGCTTTGCATTGCTGAGTGATGAGGCACCATGCTCCCGCCTGTTTTGCATTGGGACACACTCTCAGAAGAGATCACTGATAAGCACAGTTTAAGAGAACAATAAGAAGCTACCTGCTCAACCCATGCTTCCAAATCTCTTTCTCCTATATCTGTCTTCCCTAATAGACTCTTTTAGTCATGGCTGAAACCAATGGATAAAAACCATTTTGTTGTTGTTCAAATCGTTCTTGGCCTCTATGTAGCAATTGATTATTTCTCTGATAAGAATCTGTGCCGCCACCTCTGTCTCTCGTTTGTTTTTATGATCCTCCATTCTGCATCCAGTAAGAGTTGGAGATAAACTAAACTAAATCCTGTCTATAAAATTTCCTGCCACAGCCTCTGTCGTTTTACCTTTTACTCATTGCTGCTTAGAGTATGACCCTCGTAAATCTCTGTCTCTTCATCCTAGCTTATTAAAAATTCTTTTGATATGTTCATGAGAAGACAATGAGGTTAATTTTGAATATCTTGAAAGAAACTGCCAGCCAAGTTCCATGTATATAAGGACATACTACTACATATAAAGTAGATGACTGGGTGGATTGATGTGAATCTTAAGGGGAAAGTGTGAGATGTAGACCCAGGGGACTGACTGAAGGAAGGTGATGCAAAGATGCTCTTCCAGTCCGTCAATGGACATGAGCTCAGCTAGAGAGAGCAGGGGAGTCAAGGAGGGAAGTGGTCTAGGAATGGATCCCTAAGATTTATGAAATAGAGGGGAGGTATTGACAAGACCCTTGTAGATAATTTTCACAGGAATGAATGGAACATTACAAGAGGAGACACTCCTGCTGCATAGAATCCAACTAAGAGAACAAAAATTGCTTTTGCCCATTGGTTTTAGCATAGAAGATGCCACCGGTGTGCTGATGGCAGCTAGAATAGTTTCAGTAAGACCATGTGTGTAAGTCTCTAGAGGGTAAGAGGTAAGGGATGGAGATCGACTACAGTGTTCCAGATATTGGATAGAAAGAGCGAGGAGGGAATGCTAAAAGCATTTGTATTATAAATCTTCCTATCAGTCTGCGTTCCTCCATCCTGTTATTGATTATGCAACCTCTCTTAGTCAGGGTTACTATTATTGTGATGAAACACCAAGACCGAAGCAATTTGGGGATGAACCCTGTAAGGCTCTTTTTACCTTATTTATGTCTTACTGATTGATTAACGATTATGTGCATTGCATATGGGAAGTTTCCAACCAAGATATTTTATAAACCATTTCAAGAGGTCATGAAGGGAATGAAAAGTGTCCAAAAGTATAAAATAGAAGACAAATAGCAAATTGATTGCAACAGGTCTGTGTGT